>NC_143514.1:14616782-14784182 GCF_031878675.1 Megascapheus bottae
AGATGGAATTCCTCAACAATTGGAGGTAAAGCACTCTAAAAAGGGAGGAGTAGCTAGAGCTATATGAAAGTATTTCTCTGTAATCAAGACCCACGCCCACACGTTATCTTTTAGATTATACATTTCTTATTCAGTTAGCAAAATAACTGAGATATTTTGTATCAACTTAAGAGGAATATGGCCATTTTGCTTTTCAAATTAGAACCTCACATCATTGACAGAACTTTCTAAAATAATTTCATAACATGTTTTATTTGAACTTAGAATGAATCACTGAACATTAAGGACCATAAACTGGAAATGCAGATTAATTTTCCACCCTTTTTGTCCCTCAGAATGTGCACAAAGAGAAAATGTGTATGTGCTTGTTGTTTCCAAACTTTTAGCAACTTAAGTTTTCTAATTCTTTGTGTCAAATCAGTGTCTAGGTCTTCTCTTAAAGATAAAGCAGTAGAAACTGAGCAAGTGCAACTGTTACTCACTAGACATCATGTTGAAATCAAACTTTGCAACTTGTAGGGGAGGGTAGCCAAGAGGGGAAAAGCAAAGTGGGAGAAAAATGAGAGAAGAAATGTATTCAATGCCTGACTTGTGTAACTGTAACTCCTTTGTATGTCACCTTTACAATAACAATTAAAAAAATAAAGAAATGAAATGAATGCAAGTACCTATGTGTGAGCCTGACAGTAGCTAGGGAGAGTTACAGTGCTGTCCTCAATTTGTAGAGATGATACTTCTAGTTGTTTCTCTATAGCTCTCCAGATGTAGTAAAACTCCATGTTGTGGTAATGTTATAGAAGAGAAGAAAAGATACAGTCACAGTAGCAGGCTCTACATTTTGGTAACATCTCAGACTCTCTCTCAGTGCTTGTGAAAGGGTCTTTTCAAGCAAAGCACCCTGGGTGAATAGAGTTATTACTACCTTATACACTCTGTACCCTGTGGTCTAAATTCCTCTGGCCATTGCCCAACTAGGCATAAGCTGAGTCTGAATTCATGTCTGTAGAAGGAAACATAAGAGATTCATGGTAAGGTATAATTATGTCTAACTTCTGTCGTCTGTAGCAAGCTGCCAGATTTAGAGTCTCCCAGAAGCCAGCCTAAGAATTTACAGAGGAACTCAATGAAAGGAGAGAGTCACCATTCAGCCAGTTTTTGCTAATATTGTTCACATATATTTTAAATGGGGTAGAATATGACAAGTCTCTCAATGCAAGTTTCTTCAATTTGAAGCTCAATCATTTGTGTTTCGCTATATTTTAAAATGTCAGACATTTATCCAATTTTAGAGAATTGGATAATTAAATGCAAGTCTGATAAAGACGAGGGGAAAACTCAAGGAAAAGTAGTTTCCTTTGTATTAATATTCTAAAATTAACTTTGTCTAAATTGGCTTTCAGAGAAAACAAGGTAATCACACACCAGGTGGGACATCAGAAAAAGGAAACTTGAGTGCTCTAAACAACCTTCTGAGTTCATGTGGCTTAATTAAATATTGTGAAAAATCACACAAGACCCCTATTAATTTCATAGCTGTCCAAGTTTAGTACCAAGGTTTAAAATACATAGACGTCAATCCCAGTGGAGGACTGAATAGTTATCCATGGCTAGATATACTGTATATATTAAAAGAGCAGAAACAGAGAAGACTATGCAATAATCCTCAAATTACTGCAGAGTCAGTGAGAGGAAAGCAGAACTCAAGTAGGTAGCAGAATGTTAAAAATGACACATCATTTATTACATCACTTAGCACTCATTGTTCATCATCCTTTTGTTTCAGCATTGTTTTTGCCTTGTTTGTGGATTTCTTTTGTCATTTGGTGAAGATGTGATGTTGAATTTCTACTTCTTCCATAACATGGGAAAGAAGCATATGACCTGAGGTGTTACATTGTCTATCATGCGATCTGTTCAGCATTATAAAATATGTGATATAATTCAAAGATAAAAGGTTTCTTAAACAACAGGAAGAGATACAACTCTGAAATCTGTGATTCAAAGGGAGGATAAGTCTCAAATTCCAGAGTGTCATAGCTGAAGTGTAGATCACATGTAACATATATTAAATAACATTTAACTGAGGCAAAAAATACTATAGTGTGCCCACATATACATATGTATATGTATGCATCTATAAGATGACATGTAACCTATAATAAAATCATTCATCCTTCCTATTTTGATTGACAGATACATACTATACATATTGATACATGGGTAGATGAAAATTATTTATTATGTAAGTGTAATTATTACACCCAGTCCATTTATCAAAATGCGAAATAGCTTAAGAAAGGGATGACTTGCGGCATGTCAGCCAAATTCAAATATTTCCAAGAAAATTTCTTTGGACTGTGACCTTTATCATATTACATCTTATGGTTTATCTGTCTTGCCATTGTCTCAAGCCAATTATTTTTTTAAAAGATTGACTAAGGACTTTGATGCTTATTTACACTTTTTCTACTACATAGATCATAAAAACATAATCTCTATTAAAGGGGAATTTGTCCCTCTTACCTCACAGATAGACCATTGAATAGAAGTAAGTGGGAGCTGAGAGGAACAGGAACAGGAACAGGGATGTTTATTTTATTATCTAATCCACCTCACAAGAACCCCACGAGGAGAACCGGACACTTTTCTACAGCTTTACTCTATCATCCAGAACATCAGAAGAACCACATTTAGGCCAACTTCCTTAATGCAACAGACAGTGAAAAGTGGAGCCAAGGGGGAGAAGACAGACTCACTTGTTCATAAATGCTGGAAAACCAGATCAAAATGATCCTACAGCGACAAAGAAGAGGGATCTGCACATTCAGGTCCATCACTCTTCAAAATATTTGATTCACTCTACATTCCATGCACTGTCAGAGGTACTTTTCATAGTTTTCCAATCAGAGACAGAAGGAAGAAGACTGAATAGGATGATTCAAAGCAGAAATTTTATATTTGGTGCAAATCAAAACAACTCTAAGATTCCACCTCACTCCAGTTAGAATGGCCAGGATCAGGAAAACGAATGACAACAGATGCTGGAGGGGATGTGGCCAGGAGGGATCACTACTACACTGTTGGTGGGAGTGCAAACTCCTTCAACCACTATGGAAAGCAGTGTGGCAGTTCCTCAAAAGACTAAACATAGAACTCCCCTATGACCCAGCAATTCCACTACTTGGCATTTACCCAACCATCCAGAAACAAGGACATACTAAATCCACTAGCACAACAATGTTCATTGCAGCACTATTCACCATAGCAAAGATATGGAACCAACCTAGATGTCCCTCAGTTGATGAGTGGATCAACAAGTTGTAGTATTTGTACACAATGGAATTCTATGCTGCTGTCAGAAAGAATGACATCGCCCCATTTGTTAGGAAATGGAAAGACTTAGAAAAAATCATATTAAGTGAAGTAAGCCAGACTCAAAGGAACTTAGGCTCAATGGTTTCCCTCATTCGTCATAATCAGTAGAAACCTTGGGCTCAACTAGCAGAGATTTGCAATAGAGCAAAACCTTGATACATAAGGCCATATAATGTGAAGCTAATCGAAAGGACCTCCAGGATATTGAAACAAAAGCCATATAATGAATGATTGTTGTCCTTAATGTACTATATTGTCTCTCATCTCCTTTGCTGTCCCTTGGTTATCTCATATTGGTATAGTATCTCAGTTTGTTATCTGATATATTGAATTTATTTGTATTTGGTTATTTGAAATTTGATAGGAAAGGGGGGAAAACCAAGACAGGTGGGGGGTGTAGGGGGGGGAGGGAAATGGGTACCAAGACATGTGAAAGGGTATCAATGTATGTGAATTAATGCACCTTCTATCTGGCAAATATCATGTAACCCTTTTACTAATTACAATAAAAAAATTAAAAAAAAAGAAATTTTATATTTGGTTTATTTTGGTTTACTTTGTCGGGGTATCTCTTTTCCTCTCTTGGTGTAGCTATGGGGATTAATACACCTTTCAGGCATCCTGAGAATATGTGTGCCTTTGAAAATAGCATGCCTTTCATGTTTTTTAAATTTTCTTATTATCTTTAAGTGCCATTCAACAAAGTAGTGTATGAATGTAATGTATCAGGATCAGATTATATCTTGATCTTCTCCATTTTGACACCTTCCCTTACTATTCTTAATTTTGTTGTACACACCATGAGTTCTTGACTGCATTTTCCCCACTACCAAGCTTCATTTGTCTAACCATCTCCCCTTGGTCCAAACCCCCTGCACTCCTTCAAGAACTCATTTCCTGGCACCTTTGTACATAATAGAATAGCGCCAGCATCTCTATTAAAGGAGGGAAAGAGGGCTGGGAGTTTAGCCTGGTGGTAGAGTGCTTGCCTAGCATGCACGAAGACCCGGGTTTGATTCCTCAGTACTACATACATAGAAAAAAAGCCAGAAGTGGTGCTGAGGCTCAAGTGGTAGAGCTCTAGCCTTGAGAAAGTCCAAAGACAGTGCTCAGGCCCTGAGCTCACGCCCAGGACTGGAAAAATAAAATAAAATAAAATAAAATAAAAGAGGCAAAGAAAGGAACATTAAATATTTAGTCAGCCACATTACCTAGTAAATGGAAGTACCGCAGAAAATAACCTAACAATGATGTCTACATGAAAACAAGCTATTACTTGAGTAGCATTGTCTTGATTCATATTGGCCATCCCTAAAAAGTAATGCTGCTTAACTCCTTGGAAGGTAGTTTTTACTCGGTTTTATTCATAACGAGCCAGGCATCCTGTCCTTTAAACCCAGCTATATAGGAGGCAAAGACAAAAATCAATCCTGGACCATATATTTAAAAACTGACTTCAGCAGAAAAATGTTAATATATAATTTTCTCTTTACACAACTCCATAACATAAACAAAAAGCTACATGTCAAACACATCATTACATTTACTAAAATGACCAGACTCCTCTTTTCAAATTCCATCTTGTCTTCCTAGCTGCTCCACACCAAGGTTATTTCACAGTATTCTAAACTTTTAATTCTAAGCATTCACATGCAATTATTTTGTGTTCTACCATTTGGACCAACTCGCTTAATTCCTAAATCAAATGCACATACTCTAAAAATTTGAAGATTCATATAAAACAGATGAGCAAAGCCTATGCAATATTTTTGTTATTTTTTACATAACTGTCATACATTCTACATCAAATGCCAAATATAAGATTTAAGGTTGGTAAATATAGTTAAATATTGAAATGGATCTGATTTTTAAAACATCTGCACTGAACATCTTCAACATAATTTGTTTTGCAGATTCTCAGTGTTTAATAACTCTATATTTTCTGCCAGCACTGGTATGGCCAAATTATTACACATTCAAATAGATAAACAATAGATAATATTTCAAAAAGTAATGATAATCTAATCTACAAAGAATAGAAATCTTCTTTGAGATAGAAAAATTCACAAAGTAATCAATATTCAATCTAGAAACTTTTGTTTTTAAAAATGGAGTCTGCTTGTTTCTTGAAGGATATCTTTTTTATTCATCATGCGTAGTGTTTCAGTTTTTTTCTTTTCCAATTGGTCTTCATAGCATCTTCATGAGTTTCATGAATAGTTTCATTTTCAGGTTGAATTCTGCAACTTCTAAAATTCAAAAAAAAATACAGCCAATTGAAATTTGTTTACTTTTTCTTTGGTATTGATTCATTAGATTTTAGTTACTGTTTTCCTGAGACCCTGGATTTGAGATCGGGATGAGAAAGGCCACACCTTGGAACTTCTCCCAAACCAGGCAGAACAGAAACACCTCTACTGTGTGTGAAACTAGACTTCTCAGATGCAGATGATCAAAGTTTGCCATACTATGTTCAACAAAATATATGGAAATATTTTATGAAATCAGGACTCAAAACTGCAAAAGGATCAACTCTGTCAGTACAGGTCCTATCAAATCCAGACGTCTTCTGCATGTCTGGGACCTCCTGAGCATAAGGATTCTCCACAGTATCTGTCCAGGCTCACATGAACTTTGGTTTTCACAACTGCTACTCATTGCTTTCTGTGATCTCTATGATCTTTCTCTTGTCTACATCCAGTAATTCAGAAACTGTGACCCTTTGAATACAATTTGCTAAATGGCTAAGGATGGAGGAAAGAAAAGATCAAAGAATTCATATTAAGATTTCCAGTTTTTGATTGCAAATACTCTAAATGTGTTCATGCTTATTTTGGGTTAATAAATTCATCTTTCAGTAACAACAAAATGGTGTCATTAGTTATGCTTAGTAATGTGTCACTTATACAAATAGTAAATTCACAATTATTTGAATGAAATATTAGACTTTACTGCCCCTCTTGCATTTCAAAAATATCACATTAGGGAATTCACTTTTTGTGAGAACTCTACAAAGTCTACATTCACTAATGCAGTCTTAAATGCAATTTTCCTCTAGTACTTTAACAAATAAAAATTAATAATATGACAACCCTAAATATTTTAGCCACACACACACACACACACACATTTAAATGAATAGAATTGGTGTTTTAATGGGTGAAATAAATGCCTAAATTAAAGATAGATAGATAGTGTTAATTATGAAATTTCATGATGGATATTAAAATGTTTAAGAAAAATGCATAGAAATAGTGATTTGTGTTGGTTTTGTTCCTAACAACAAAACAGAAATGATACTTTTATTTTTTAACGACGCTTATTTTCTGTAACCCACCAGATTTTTTAACTGTGGCAAATTTGGGGCATATTTACTAAGAGTAGTTTTCCTTACTTCTTTTGCATGGCTTAGGAAATGTTTAATTCAATTATATTCCAGATAGAAAACTAAAATTTTTGCCTAAGCCTTATATTGCTCATTTCTCAAAATCTTAGGAGTTAAAGCTGAATGTTTATTTGTACCATTCAGAGAAATATACTAGCAAATTAGAAGGAGACAGAGGAGGGGAATAATTGAAGAAATAGGAAAGAAGACATTGGTGGCAGACTGTAGAAATGAGCCTGCTACAGGCAGGAAGAGTTTCCTGAGAAAATGATTTAGGAAGTGCTGTCTTTCAATGCATTTCCACCTACTTCGGGAGACTTATTTAGTTACTGGATGATTTGGTCCCAACAGAACTCAGTGGATTACTGCTAAAGTCTCTAAGAACACACTATAAAATACATTAGCTAGGTAAAATATGGGTAAGGGGTGGTAAGCATTCAGCCAGATAAATATCACCCATGCCAATAGGAATTACAGATGAAGAATTACTTGTACATAAATACCATCATTTACAGTCTGTACCCCTTATCTAAGAGGCCTTGTGAGCCAACTTATAATTTAGGACCTTGAAGCAACTTTGTAAAGAAATTTCCCAAGACTCTAGGTGTCTTAGAATTAACCAGCACTCCTGACATTTGCAGTGACAGCAGTGTGTCACTCTGGAACTGCAGCAAACCAGAACTTGACAAGAACTGAAATTAAAAACATGACCACTTTCACATGTCTTGTGTTTCCACAGGGATGGCTAGAAATTCCCCACATTGACTGGCTCCTCAGGGCCCACAATTCTATTTCAAGAGAATAGAATCCAAAGCTGTAGATCTCTCATACACTAAGATAAGAATGGGTCCTGATTCTGCTACATTCTTCATCTCAAAACCAGTACCCAAGTACAACAGGAAATCACAGTAGCCATCTCCAGAAGCAATTTAACCCAGTCTGGCCACCTGTACAAAATCTGAAAATGTCTTCCTCAAGTCTCATCCACTGGTGTCTTTAGTCTCAAAGTACAGTAGCTTAGGATCCCAATGGGTTCTACATATAGATGGTGTTTCAATATTATTTTTACTTCATCCAGGATCTTGTGAATAAAAGTGCAAGTTATCTGTATCCAAAAGGCATTACTGTTCCAAAGAAACAAAGTACCAGTCCACAAAAGTTACAAAATTCAATCAGGTACACGTGACACTTTATCGCCAAAGCTGGAAGTATTTTTCCTTAATGTACAATTATGCTGTCTTTGTGATTCTTTTCTCTGTTCTATTTGTTTTTTTAACAGTCTGCTAGTCTACACAGCTCTTGGTTCAACTCTCTGGGCTTTATGTATATTTCATTTAATATGTTTCATTTCCCATAAGAAAGTCTGTATTTGCAATTTATTTGAAAATGTTTTATGACTTCTTTTCAATTTTCACCTTTATTATTTTTAATTTAGTGTTTACACATTTGCTGAGAAATCCTTCTTATAGAAAGCCATATTCATGCCTGTAATGCTAGTACTCAAGAATTGGAGCCAGAGGATCTTCAAGTCCAAGGCCTAACCTGGACTATACAACAAGATCTTATTTCAAACAAACAAAATCAGAAGAGAACAAAATCACAAAGCAAAGAAAAACACCACAACTCATTGTGGATCTCTTGTGAATCTTATTTGATATTCCAAGGCTGTATCCGTAATTATTTCAAGAGCAAACTCATATCTAAAAGGATATTATGATTTCCCTTAGGAAACGTCTTGGTTAGATAAGATTATGTGAGATATACCTTAAATGTTTCCAGAAAATTGAAAATGGGCAGACATGATTTGCCCTCATCTCATTCTGAGACGCAGTTAGTTCTGGAAGTATCATCTATTTGATTTTTCAAAAGTTGTTTCTTACCTTGAGGTCTATCTTTTCAAAAATACATGGAAGGGCCTGACCACACCAAGGTGAGGGTTTGGATGTTTTCCTGTGTAGCACTTGCATCTAGCTATTCCCCTGAATTCTTTATTATAAATGAGTGCATCCTTCACTCTTAACAAGCTAGCTGAACCCCAAAAAGGGATTGCAGGAACCCCAGCTTTATAATCAGTCAGAAGTTAATTCACAAACTACATCATGCAACTGACATCTTAATTAGGAGGCCTGAGAATCAGAGCACTTAATGAATGGGTTCTGATGTTATCTCCTTGAATACAGTAGCAGAAGTGAAGTTATCCAATTCTGCCATCACAATTTATTGAAGAGGCTATCTTTCTTGTATCCCCCTTTTTTTGCTCCCTTACCATGGTCATGGATCTGCAGGTTCATGTGGGGGTCTTCAGTTCTATTTCAGGCCTGTTCTTGTAGAAAACTAAAGTTACATCCTTATATATTATCCTCCACCAGAATCTACTCCAAATGGATCAAAGACCATGATGTAAAAGCAGACACCCTGAAAACACGGTAGGAAGGAATCAGAGAAACATTAGGATTCCTTGGAACAGGTCAAAACTTTTAAAATTAAGACCCAGAACCACAACAAATTAAAGAAAGGTTGACATATCTTTGATTTTGTGTGTGGGGGAGGGGGTATGGGGTCATGGGGCTTGAACTCTGGGCCTGAACACTGTCCCTGGGCTCTTTAGCTCAAGGCTATCACCCTCCCCCTTGAGCCACAGCCCCACTTCCTGTCTTCTAGTGATTAATTGGAGATAAGAGTCTCATATTTAGTGTCTGGGCTGGCATTGAACTGCAATCCTCGGATCTCTGCCTCCTGAATAGCTAAGATAATAGGAGTGAGCCATCATACTAGGCTATCTTTGATATTTTTTCATATATCTTTATTATAATTAATAGAAGAGTTGCATTATATTTGCCAGATAGAAGGTACATTAATTCACATACATTGATACCCTTTCACATGTCTTGGTTCCCATTTCCCTCCCCCCCACCCCCATCCCTCATCTTGTTTTCCCCCATTCCCTATCCAACTTCAAATAACCAAATACAAATACATCCAATATATCAGATAACAAAGTAAGATACTGTAACAATATGAGATAATCAAGGGATAGCAAAAGAGATGAGAGATAACATAGTACATTAAGGACAACAATCACTCATTATATGGCTTTTGTTTCTATATCCTAGAGGTCCTTTCATTTAGCATCATACTATATGGCCTTATGTACCTAGGTTTTGCTCTATTGCAAAGCTCTGCTAGGAGAGCCCAAGGTTTCTACTGATTATGACAAATGAGGGAAACCATCAAGATTATCTTCCTTTGAGTCTGGCTTACTTCACTTAATATGATTTTTTCTAAGTCTTTCCATTGTATTTTTATGTCAGTAGGTGAAGTAAAGATTTTCTCATTACTTTATTGCCATTCTTTGATATTTTTGGAAAGGTTGAATATTACCATAGTAGAAAAATCATTACTAAATAATAAATAAAAGCTGATTGCTGATAACTCATGATGTCTGTAATCCCCTTGTCATCTGAGGATCAAGGTTCAAGCCAGCTTGAAGAGACAAATCTGAGAGATTCTTATTTCCAGTTAGTCATTACAAAAAAAGAAGGAAGAAAAACAAAGGTGGTTGTGTTGCTCCAATGGACGAGAACCAACTCAAACACGAGTGAATGAAAAAAAAAATGCTGAGCAAAAGTGCAAGGCTCTGAGTTCATGTCTCAATGTTAACTATAGTAGGAAAAAAATTAAAAAGTGGAGCAGGTGTTAAGGGTCCATGCCTGCAATTCTAGCTACTCATTGGCTGTGATCTGAGGATCAAGGTTCAAAGCCAATCTGCCTGGGCAAGAAAGTCCATGAAACTTTTATCTCCATTAATTTCCAAAAAGCAGGAAGTGGAGCTGTGGTTCAAGTGTGAAGTGTCATGCTTGAGCAAAAATAAAAGCTAATGAACAACACTCAGGCACTGAGTTCCAGCCCCCGTACCAAGACACACTCACACCCATATACATACACACACACACACACACACAATAAAAAATAAGCAGAATTAAAATTCATAAACATAGTACTGAAATCTGTGGATTTCTCTATCTGTATACATCATTTATACACATATTATTAGATCATTTGATATGTATACAAATATCTCCACAAAGGTCAATACCAAATTGGTTTTACCCTAGTCATTACATTACCGAGTCAGACCATCATTGTTGTATGCCAGCAATTCTTGGTACAATGCATAATTAGATTGCTGAGGTGCATAATTGGGTGCCTGTTGCTGAATTTCCTTTGCATCTGTGCAGGGTATCTCTTGGTCTGATATACTGTTACAGATACAGTGTTATAGATCAATCATTCTATCATCTTTCTGAGGCCACTCAGACAGGAAAGATAAAACACACCCCCAGAGGTTGGGAGTTATCACAATGGCAATGAATTAAGTCTCTGACTCTATGAATAGGTGCTGTACAATATAATTAGCATTCCAAGTACTGGGTGGCTTATTTGAAAGGTGATGTTATACAGAAGATTCAGCAGTGGCCAAACTTCTGATTGGATGTCCTCTGTGGCAGTAATTTTATCTTTCTGGGTTAGAGGAAGCTTCATCTCTTGGGTCCATGCAGGGCCTCCGTTTCTGTCATCGTAGTGCTTTCATTATTATCCTCCCTCTGCTAGCTCTGGGGGAACCAATTGTTGATGATGGCTTTTGTAAGATGGCCAAGTCATTTTGTCTCATTAGACATCCTTTTTTTTCTCTTGTGTACATTAACATGTAACACAGAGGTTTTTAAGCTGCATTCTGACCTCAATAACTCTAGATTCTTCAAATGGGATTTTTTTTCATGAAACTCTTATATGATGTTTCTTCCACTACTAATATTTGAATACTTTAAGACTTTGTGGTACTGAACATGAAGGTCTAAATTGAATAGAGGTCCTTTCTGGCCTGGCCCCTATCTGAAGCTTAGAGCCTTTTGTATCATTGACTAGAATAGATCAGGGTGTTATGGGTAACCTACCGAGTGTTAACCTTCCTTGTTCATGGTGAAAACTCTGAGATGCAATCAGTTATGTAACACTTTGGAGGAGATTGCCAGGCAACTGGATATCTAAAAGGTTTGTTCATCTATCTGGCTCCCATGCCTTCTTGTATTTGTATACAACATCCTCTGGAGTACATATGCCTCATCATATCTCTCATCATAGTGAACGCCATGCTACTGTTGTTCAGTTTTATATGATGATGTCAAGAGAGTGGACCTGTGTGACACGCTACAGAATAGCCAGGTGACACAGAATTCTTGGCTTCTTCAAGACAGGAGGCAGAAGAGTTAATAAAACTTTGGTGTAAAACAATAAATATATACTGCTTTATATTCCCATGGAATTCACCATGATTTTGATCACTCTTACTGATACAGAGGGAACAGATAGATTAATCAGATCCCTAACAATAAGTCACACACATGGTTTGCAGGTTACATGTTAGGCCACATTAATGTACTGTAACAAAAATGCCATTTCTGGGACCGGAGAGTTTGGCCTAGTGGTTGAGTGCTTGCTAGCATACAGGAAGACCCAGATTCGATTCCTTGGTACCACATGCATAGAAAAAAGCCAGAAGAGGTACTGAGGCTCAAGTCATAGAGCTCTGGCCTTGAAAAGGCCAAGGACAGTGCTCAGGCCCTGAGCTCAAGCCCAGGACTGGCAAAAATCGCCATTTCTGGGGCCTGGGATCATGGCTCTAGTGGTACAGCTTTTGCCCATAGAGAAGATGTAAGACTCTGGGTTCAATGAACAATACCACAAAAAATACATCATTGAATAAAGCACAATGGCTCTCGCAGGTGTGGTTATAACCTTCTCCCAGATCTACTTGCATCTTTTGTCTGTAATTGTAGCACATGATCTGCCAGCATGTCTCCCTTGAATCTGTGAGGTGCTGTTGCTTTTGTTTTGCAATCTCAACACTGGGGTTCCAGGATCATGAACTACCTGGCATTCTATAACTATGAAAGCACTGTGTTCTTTTTTCTACCAAGCCATTTGCAAGAGCATTCTTTTGTTAGCATTTTTTTCCTTTTTTTTTCTATGTATGTGGTACTGAGGAATCGAACCGGGGTCTTTGTGCATTCTAGGCAAGCACTCTACCACTAGGCCAAACTCACAGACCGAGAGCATTCTAAATTCTACAAAATTGTCCAGAATTATCAGATAGAAAAACTTTTGTTAAAAAACTGTTGTTATACTCTGAGATTCCACCTCACTCCCATTAGAATGGCCATGATCAAGAAATCCAATAACAATGGATGCTGGCGGGGATGTAGATGCCCCTCAGTAGATGACTGGATCAACAAAATGTGGTATTTATACATAATGGAATTCCATGCTGCCATCAGAAAGAACAACATCGCCCTGTTTTAAGGAAATGGAAATCTTGGAAAAAATCATATTAAGTGAAGTAAGCCAGACTCAAAGGAGCATAGGCTCTATGGTTTTCCTCATTCGTAATAATTAGTACACATCTAGGACTCTCCTAGAAAGAATTACAATAGCTCAAAACCTAGATACATAGGCCATATAGGATGAGACTAAATGAAATGGAAACAAGAGCTGTACAATGTATGATTGTTGTTCTTAATGTAGTATGTTATTTCTTATCTCTTTTGCTGTCCCTTGGTTATTCTCATATTGTTACAGTATCTTACCTTGTTATATAGTATATTGTATATAGGTTTATTTGTTTATTTGAAATAGAAGAGGGAAGGGGGGAAATAAGATGAGAGGAGGGGATGGGCGAGGGAAATTGGGACAAAAACATTCAAAGGGGTATCAATGTGCGTGAAGTAATGCATCTTCTATTGGGTGAATATAACTGTAACCCCTGTATTAATTACAATAAAATATATATGATAAATAAAGAACAAAACTATTGTTAGCCTTTAAGTCATCTCTCTATCTATCCACTCATCTTGATTTTTTGTTGTTAGAGAATGAAGAAGAGATTGCACAAGACATCTTTTTATCTTGCCTTTATATATTCTATACTATATTAGCCATCTCTAGCTCTCTGCAAACCAGAATCATACTAGCAACTCCAGCCTTCATGCTTGACCTAAGTCTGTGCCTACCTTTCATTGGATGGTGAATGGCCATGATCTGGGCTTCACTATTGCACTTCCTATCAGGCGTTTCTGCTCAGATACTGCCTGCAATTGTTTGTTCTGCTTCTGTGGTGGCCTAGTGACACTGAGCTTTGGAGCAGCATTAGCACTCTTTCAATTGGTCGATCTTTGGCCAATGGAATATCCTCTGTCTTTACTCACAGGACATGGTTGCCTGGTGCATATTCCAGTGTAGATTCTCCATTTTATGCCTATTTCTCTGAATCTTTTGATGGAAAATTTTCATTGTTTTCTGCAGCTGAAGACAGGGAAAACCCAGTCTTTCCATTCATGTGGACCGTAACTTTCTCCATGTTTCTGAGATGCCCCCTAAAACTCCATGGTTTTCTTGTGCTATGGCTAAGAGGCACGCAACCCATGATCCTTCATTTGATTTTTTTCTAATCAGGCACTGGCTTACACATGAAATGATCCTCTTCTGTCCATGCTTGGTAGGATTTTATACAAGAGTAAATATTAAAACTTCATTATAATCCTATGTGGAAAAATCTGCTGTTATAATTTCTCAAAATAAGGAACTATGATGTTAGGAATTTTTTCTGGGTAAATAATGGAAACATTTTGCTTTGGTTTGTTTGAGATCATTTTATACCTATAAATTCATTTAGTATGAATACATATATTTGGAAAATTTTTTTCATGGAAAATATTAGGTGCTTAATAGAGGCTTACTCTCTGAGTGTATAATTAATTAAACAAAAGAATCGATTGCATTAGGACAACTTCATGTAGTCCTCTTACAGATTTCCCAACTTTCAATTTTTGTTTTCATCACAAAGGTTTTCCTGTCCATAAGCACACCTCTTGGTTATTTATGGCTGCTATGTTCTAACCGTAAAATAAGACAAGTGTCATTAGTGTCGCTCAGGGTGATAGTATTAAGAGAAAGTAAGAATAGGAATACTACAAGTTGAAATTAAATGTATAAGTTGACAATGTCAAGTATTTCCTCTTGGTTCTTTTTCCATGTCCCGGAGCCCTCTGGTCGCATACCAAGGGAAGCTTCTGGGTTGGATTGGCCAGAAGAATAAGCATAACATTGATGAGTGTCTTGAATTGGTTCCACACACTGGAGTTTGCTGTGATTGGATGTCCAGTACTATGCAAGGACAAAAAAAGAACTCCTGATTGGATGGGATGAAGGAAGCTAGGAGAACACAGCCATAAAAGGTGCACGTGCTAGATAGGATCCAAGACCTGTAGTGGACAAGGTAAGTATTTTTAGCTACGTGGCTTCTCTTTGAGATGTTGGAGGCATCCTGGTTGCCATGTTCTATCCTTAACTACCTAGCCAGAGACATCTAACTTTCCTTCTCTCTCATATTTGCCTTGGGAGGTTCATAGATGTGTCTTGGAATGAAAATATTGAGAAACACTGATTTATGGTCATGGGGAAAAATATGACTTACCTAAGAGTAACTGTAGTTCCTTAACATTTTATTCCTAGGCAGTTACCAGGAAAATGTGATTTATGTTGAAAAAAAAGAAAAACTTATTCCTACAACTAATTTTCTTGTAATCCGTATGTGTGTGTGTGTGTGTGTGTGTGTGCATGTGCATGTGATTGAATCAGTTTTATATTTAATTAGATTGTAAAATATGAAAGAGAAGAATTTTCCCACAGTAAAAACTATACTAATCTAGTTTTTAAAAATTATGAGTTAGAAACTAATGGCTCACCTCTGTAACCTTATCTACTCAGAAGTCTTAGATATGGAGGATCCCAGTTTGAGGCCAGCCAGGGCAGAAAAGGCCATTAGAGTCTATCTTCATATTAACCGGCAAAAAACATGGCTGTAAGCCTGGTATATGTGGTAAATTTTCTAGTGAATGAGAAGGCCAAACGAGTACCCTTTCAAACCCTAGGCCCATCAGAGAGAAAGAGACAGAGAGAGACAGAGATAAAGACAATAAGAAACAGAGACCAAGAGAGAGAATAAGACAGACTTCAATTCAAGTTAACCAATATATCTTTTTTATATCAGTAGTATTTTTTCAACATCAGTAATGATAATTCTTTCATGTATAAAATAAATTGAATTTTAAAAACTTAAACTATTCCTTTTAACTCTGAAATTGTGGGTATAAATTCTGCACAGTTTCCAACAGCTTCCAGCACCAAAATAATCAAATGAAATATAATGAAAATGCTCCAAAATATTAGTGAAACTTTTATTGATGTATTTATTATTCATTGAACAATTCAACAAATATTCATTTCACAGTGATTTTATAGCATGTGTTGAGGTACCTCCCAGAGATTAAAAATATATAGGAAAACAAACCCACTTTCATTAATAAGTTCACGTTTCTTGATGTTCTGCTTTACAAACTAACTTCACCATGCTCAGAAACTGCTTGTGAAAATGTGTCACAGAGAAAAATATCATAAAATACAACTTTTGATATGAAAATATTTAATTTCAAAATAAGATATATGCTAATGGATGACAAAGCCTTAAGTTGAAGTAAGACAAGCAGTTTAGCCAAAGTAGTTCAAAAAGGTAAAGGGAGGTGGAAAATTCCATTCAGCATGAAGTGAGCCTAGAATTCAGTTGCATTGCTTCAAAGATGAGTCATTATGGGATACCCTAAATAAGGGGGAAAATTCTGCTCATGAAACCAAACTAAGTCCTTTCTTTGTGCACTAGTACTCTATTTCTGGAAAATATGCACTTCAAAGCAACTTGAAGAACTGAAATTATGAAAGAGGAATTCAAAGGTATGAAAGCAAAGCTGCTGGGAGGTGAGGAAAAGAATGTGAGGTTTAAAACACCCAAGAAAATGCCTGTGGGCTTGAACTCTGGGAAATCATAGAGATCCTAAAACGACCTTATACATACACAGGATATATTGACTACTACTATTTATAATCATCACACATAAATCTCATTTAATTTATATCAATCACAGCTTTTTGTCCCACATAAAATTATATTAATGGAACAAATTGGTGAAGGTATCCTTATTTTTAAAAGAGAAGTTATAGATTATTAACTAAGCTAATATTAGCATCTGCATACATAAGAGAACATAATGCTCAATTTAAGAACACATCTACCAGTTTACATAATAAAGAGTACTTTAAAATATCAATCTTGAGAACCACCAAATTAATGTTGTTTCTACAGTTGTAAAATGAACTTCAAAAATATGGATATAATCACTTGTTTCCACCTAAGTTTCAAAATGCAATAACTATATAGCCACAAGAAATATTATTTTAAATGTTTGGCCTTGAGTCAGACAAATATTATCGCAGTACTCCAGGAGTCACAGCTCTTGTCTAATTAAAATTAGTGTCATTAACCTATCTTCTCTGTCAAAAAAGGAAGATTAAAAAAAAAGGAAAGAAAAAAATTGTAGCACATCTACAAGGTAATACAGTTTGCCAAACCCCGTCCTCTCCCAGGCAGGCTGCCCAGAAAAACAAAAAATAAATAAATAAAATAATTAATGTCACTTTCAGCTATTTGTGCTGAAGCACAGTATTCCTTTTTGCTTGAATGGTGCTAGTGGAAGAATTTGGAAAACAGGAAATGGAGGGGAAAAAGAGGTTCTTTCATGAATTGCTGAACTTCTAGACACCCAGTTGCCTTTATCCCTGAGAATATGCTAGTGGGAAGATGCTAATTCACCTTCACACGGAAAATATGGAAAGGCTCGTAACAAATCAATGGTCCAAGATAGCTAAAAACATATGGCTTCCTAGTCATTTTTAATAAGCATTTACTCTTTAATGTTGGTCTAGCCACAGAGTCTGAAAAATGAAGCCTTTACTCATTTGTCATTCTCTGAATTTCCCAAAGATATGAAAGGTCATGTGCTGATCAAGTCTCTTAGGCTTAATTTTATTTATTTATTTATTTATTTTTTGCCAGTCCTGGGCTTTAGTTGAGGGCCTGAGCAATGTCCTTGGACTTTATCAAGGCTAGAGCTCTACCACTTGAGCCTTAGTACCACTTCCGGCTTTTTTCTATGTATGTGATACCGAGGAATCGAACCCGGGTTTTCATGCATGCCAGACAAGCACTCAACCACTAGGCCAAACTCCCGGCCCTCTTAGGCTTAATTTTAAAGAGTTGCAAGTTTTTAAATAAATATGAGTGGTCAAGGAAAAGTATATTTTGGGCTCCTAATTTGCATGTAATTTCTTAAGTTATTTCTTTTTAATTCAAAGTCCTTAAATGGAAAGAGGAAAAATGCATTTTTAGTGCTCTACCTGTTTTTAATTTTTTCCACCCTACTTCAGTTGACTAGAAGTCTGAAAGGAAAACTAACAAGTATTTCACACTGAATGTACTGTAGGAAGGGAACTGTGTCTGTGGTTGTTGAGTGGGTTTCTTAGCTCAGATTCTGATGTTCTATTTCTAGCTGAGTCCTGGCAAGCCCTGGGATGTGGGGTGGATACTTAGACAGCCTTATTCTGAGTTGCTTATCTGAGAAAAAGGATTTTGTGACTGCTCTCTACTTCTAAAATTAGTTTCTCTACAAGATTGAAAGGTGTCTTTTATTTTAATCTGTCTACCAATCCCATTTTTTAATGACAAGTTTCATAAAATTTTTGCAGATTCTGTTTCTTAGGAGAAAAGTCATCATGAACGATTCCACTGGAATACTGTAAATAGTGTGGATCTGTTTCCATGAGTTCCATGCCCTTTCCTCTAAGTTACATATTCCACTTTTACAGATGCAAGACCTTGTGTATCTCCATCTCTGGGTCAGTTCTTTGAGTGCTGAGATTTGGATGCTGTTTTCTTTCTTTCTTTCTTTCTTTCTTTCTTTCTTTCTTTCTTTCTTTCTTTCTTTCTTTCTTTCTTTCTTTCCTTCTTTCTGCCAATCCCTGGGGCTTGAACTCAGGGGCCTGAGCACTGTCCTTGGGTTTTCTCAAGGCCAGAGCTCTACCACTTGAGCCACTGCACCACTTTCAGCTTTTTCTATGTATGTGGTACCGAGGAATCCAAACCGGGTCTTCATGCATGCTGGGCAAGCACTCTATCACTAGGCCAAACTCCTGGCCCAACTGATGTTATTTTCAAGACTGACCAGAATTGAAAAGGTGGACAATCTTCTGAAGAGTCTCTTGAATGCACACTGGGTATTAATACATGTAACTTAAATAAAGCTTTGCTAAATGTTATATTTAAACAATACCATACCAAACTCATAATATTTTCCATGATGGGAAAACCATATTAAATACATCTGGTACTTACTTCAGATGCTACAGAGGCAACTATGAATAATAGAACATTTTATTTATGTTAATTTTTAATTAGCCTATATTACTTTTTACAAAGAGATTTTATTTTCACATTTTTAAACATGCAGTTAAAATTTTGTTGGATTAAACTCACAAATTATTTTAACCTTTCTTTTTACAATCTATGGAATCTACTTTATACTTTGTTTGAGTTAGACATTTGTTGACTGGTAGTGTATTTTTGTGAAAAATATTTCCTCTTTTATTTTTTTCTGCTACTATTACTTCAAAATTCAGATTTGTTGCTATTATTTTTTAATTAATTTGCTAATAATCCTATCTCATATATTTTTCTTTTTGATTAGTTATACTATTTTTGTATATTAACTGGTTTTATTATGCCATTCTTTTTTAAAAATTATCTTTAAATAATTGTACAAAGGAGTTGCCATTTAACAGGAGTCTATGAACGCAATACCTTTTGATCACTGTACCTTCTTTCAACAGTTTCATCATCCCTCCTCAACACAGAGGTTGTAGGATACACTTTGAAATTTTGACTGCATTCTTCTCCTCTTCAACCATATGCCATTCTTCTGCAAGCATATAATGTATTTGGTCCAGTAGGTTTCATTTGTTTCATTTTGTGTGAATCAGTGTTAGGGTTTGAACTTAGGGCCTTGTGTTTTCTCTCATTTTTGTTTTTGTTTTTTGGTTCAGGACTGGTGCTCTACCACTTGAACCATACTTACTCCTTCAGGTTTTTTTCTTTGAAAATGTACTGTTGTAAAGGTTATGTACAGAGGGGTAGAGTTACATAAATTGAATCTCTCCAAAACAAATCTTCGAAGAAACAACCATCCCATTGAAAGATGGGTTGAAGATGTAGAGAGACTTCTCTGAAGAGGAAGTTAGAATGGCCTATAGACACATGAAGAGATGCTTGACTTCTCTGGCCACAAAAGATGCAAATCAAAATATCATCATTGAGATTCCACTTCATTCCAGTTGGAGTGACTATTATCAAGAAATCTAATAACAACAGATGCTGGTGGGGATGTGGCCAGGAGGGATTGCTACTCTACTGTTGGTGGGAGTGTAAACTTCAACCACTGTGGAAAGCAGTATGGCAATGACTCAAAAGATGATTGGATCAAGAAAATGTGGTACTTATACACAATGGAATTCTATGCTGCCATCAGAAAGAATGACATCACCCCATTTGTAAGGAAATGGAAAGACTTGGAAAAACTCATATTAAGTGAAGTAATCCAGACCCAAAGGAATATAGGCTCAATGGTTTCCCTCATTTGTAATAATTTGTACACATCTAGGACTTTCTTAGCAGAAAATTACAATAGTTCAAACCTTAGGTACATAAGGTCACATAGGTATTAGACTAAATGAAAGAATCGCCAGGATATGGAAACAAGTGCTTTATTTTGTGTGATTATTGATATATATATATATATATATATTAATTAATAGAAGGGTTACATTATATTTGCCAGATAGAAGGTACATTAATTCACATACATTGATACCCTTTCTCATATCTTGGTCCCCATTTCCCTCCTCCCCACCACCACTCCTCATCTTGTTTTCCCCCCTTCCCTATCCAATTTCAAATAACCAAATACAAATATATCCAATATATCAGATAACAAAGTGAGATACTGTAACAATATGACATAACCAAGGGGCAGCAAAAGAGATGAGAGATAACATAGTACATACATTAAATGTTGTTCTTAATGTACTATGCTATTTCTCTTCTCTTTTGTTGCACTTTAATTAATCTCATGTTGTAACTGTATCTCACTTTGTTACCTGGTGTATTGTATATACATTTATTTGTTTACTTGAAATAGGAAAGGGAAGGGGGGAAAACAAGATGATTGGGAGGGGGCGAAGGGAGGGAAATTGGGACCCGAACTTTCCTTGGGTTACAGGCATCCCATTCATTGCAAGCAGCAAATCAAAGGATGTAGTGTTGATTTTCTAACTAAAGATACAAAATAAATGCATGTATTTATATGCACAATGTGTTTTTATATGAATAAATGATTGAGTGAATAAACTAGGTAAATAAATAAATGCCAGGGAAAAGAGATTCACCCACTATGCAGAAAAAGTCTGGCTGATATGTCATGATCTGTGTCTCAAGAAAATAGAATATATTTCACATGTGCAAGTGTCTCCACACATAGATTCTTCCAGTGAAAGAAGAAAAGGTGGGGTGACAACTTTAAGGTGGAAAATATGAAAAAAAAAGCCAAGTGATCCAGGTCTTACTAATAGATACGGCACATTGATGACATCACATTGGTATAAAATTTTAAGGACTACACCTTATTTCCATATTTTCCTCCCTTAAACTTATAATGCTTGTTTAATCATCACAAAAAAAAACCCACACTGAAACACTTTCTGAAACATACATGACTAATATTTTCCAAGTTCTAAAGATCAAAACTGTCAAGGAAAATCTGACAAAGTGTCTCAGTGTAGAGCATCATCATAAGTAACCATGATGAGTAAGTGTAAAAAGCTCTTTTAGGAACCTGGCATCCTAGAACCAAAATAGGGCATTATGTAAAAGCAAGGAAATATTAATAAAGCTTGAATTTTAATTAATATACATACTTTAAGAATAGAAATAAAATAATAGAGAAATATCCAGGTAAAACAGGTAATAATAGTATACTGACCACCTTCCTGGAAGGGCTGTTCTAAATATGTATATATATATACATATATATAAAAATATGAGCCAGATATCCATTGCTTACATGTGTAATCCTAGCTACTCAGGAGACTGAGTACTCAGGATTCTGTTTCAAAGCCAGCCCAGGCACTAAAGACCAAGAGACACTTATCTCCAATTAACCACCAGAAAAGCGAAAGTGGTGATGTGGCTCAAGGGATAGGATGGCAGCCTTGAGCTTGAAAAGCTTAGGGACAGTGCCCAGGCCCAGAGTTCAAGCGCCACAACTGACACAAAAAAAGTTTCTACATGCTTATGGTTCCAGTGGCTGCTGATACATCAAGTAACACAAATCAAAGGAGGGAAGGAAGGAAGAAAGATAGGGAGAGAGAGAAGGAGGTATGGAGGGAGGGAGGGAGGGGAGAGTAAGGAAAGAAAGAGAAAGGAAGGAAGGGAGGGAGGAAGGGAGGAAGGAGGAAGGAAGGAAGGAAGGATGCAAGGAAGGAAGGAAGGAAGAAAGGAAAAGTATTTCTAAGTACTTGGCACTGGAACTGTAAGAACAGAAAGAATGTTTTTATTTTATTTTTTTAATTTAATTTAATTTTTTTATAATTTTTATTGTAATTAATAAAAGGGTTACATGATATTTACCAGATAGAAGGTGCATTAATTCACATACATTGATACCCTTTCACATGTCTTGGTACCCCTTACCCTCCCCCCCACCCACCACCCACCCCCCGTCTTGGTTTTCCCCTCTTCCCTATCAAATTTCAATTAACCAAATACAAATAAATTCAATATATCAGATAACAAAGTGAGATACTGTAACAATATGAGATACCCAAGGGACAGCAAAGGAGATGAAAGATAACATAGTACATTAAGGACAACAATCATTCGTTATATGGCTTTAGTTTCAGTATCCTGGAGGTCCTTTCAATTAGCTTCATACTATATGGCCTTATATATCAAGGTCTTGCTCTATTGCAGATCTCTGCTAGTAGAGTCCAAGGTTTCTACTGGTTATGACAAATGAGGGAAACCATTGAGCCTAAGTTCCTTTGAGTCTGGCTTACTTCACTTAATATGATCTTTTCTAAGTCTTTCCATTTCCTAACAAATGGGTCGATGTTGTTTTTTCTGACAGCAGCATAGAATTCCATTGTGTACAAATACCACAACTTGTTGATCCACTCATTAACTGAGGGACATCTAGGTTGGTTCCATATCTTTGCTATGGTGAATAGTGCTGCAATGAACATTGTTGTGCTAGTGGATTTAGTATGCCCTAGATTCTGGATGGTTGGGTAAATGCCAAGTAGTGGAATTGCTGGTTCATAGGGGAGTTCTATGTTTAGCCTTTTGAGGCACTGCCATACTGCTTTCCATAGTGGTTGAACGTGTTTGCACTCCCACGAACAGTGTAATAGGGATCCCTCCTGGCCACATCCCCTCCAGCATCTGTTATTATTTGTTTTCCTGATCCTGGCCATTCTAACTGGAGTGAGGTGGAATCTTAGAGTTGTTTTTATTTGCATTTCTTTTATGACCAGAGATGTGGAGCATTTCTTCATGTATCTATAGGCCATTTTTGTTTCTTCTTCAGAGAAGACTCTCTTTAAGTCTTTGGCCCATTTTTTAATGGGATGGTGGTTACTTTTAGTTTTGGAGTGATTCAATTTTTTGAGTTGTTGATATATTTTAGATATGAGGCCTTTGTCTGTTGTTTGGTTGGTGAAGATCTTCTCCCACTCTGTAGGCTTCCTATTTAATTTACTAGCTATGTCCTTTGCCATACAAAAGCTCTGCAGTTTAATGCAGTCCCACTTATCCAGCCTAGGAAGAATGTTTTTAGAACATATCTAGAATGCATTCTTAATCCTGGCAATAGTTGTTCATGTGTGTGATCTTAGCTACTTGAGAGAATGAAAACAAGAGAATTGTGACTTGATACCAGCCCAGGCATAAAAGTTCATGAGAGCCCATTTTCGATCTATAATTGAATACAATGGGGTGAGCCTCTCACTCTAACCTGTGCAGGAGGCAGAGAAGCTGGATGTGGAGGCATAAAATCCCAAACAGGATGGGAAGCTGGAGATATTCCCAGGAGGGAGAACTGATCTAATCCTAAAAGTCACCAAGTGAGAAACAGGGTTGTAAGTGAGGCTCAATGACATCATGCAGATGGAGCGAGCTCATGGCCTTGAATGCCAATCCCAGCAATGTCAAAAATGAAAGAGTAAATGCATACAAAGAATTCATCCTTTGGTCAGAGAAGCTGGTTATAGACCCAGTCACACAATATTGATATTGAAGGCATGCAGAATGCAAGCATTACAGGTTCATCAAGGCTTCCACTAAGATTTCAAGAGATACCCTGTGAAATCACACAGTGCATGGCATGTGTAATCACCATCCAGACATCTTCTGACAGGTGACACATGAAATTGTGAGGTTGAAACAGGAGCTTCAGGGGAAAGTGCAACAGATTTTAGATGCCAGGAATATGAATGGACTGCGAAGGAAAGCTACAGGCAATAGTGAACAGACCCAGTCCAAGAAAGTAGCCATGAAGGGTCAGAGCAGCAAGAAACAACTTAAAGCTTAGAATGAACTGTCAGCCACAATATTTTTATGCTTTCTCTGTTTTCTTACTTAGGCTTCTTCATAGTATGATAAACCTAGAGTATTAATATTTCATAGACAAAGGCTCAATTATCCAAGGATTATTGTGATCAACAAGAGGAAAAAAGACCACAACACTCAGCAAACATAACTTCTACTGCAAATTTTTAAATGTTTGGTATTAATAGAAAAATTAAAAGCCAAAAAGCATCTCATGCACAGCACAGAAAACAATGAAAAACAGGAAAACACAACCCACAGAAAATGCCTTCAAAAATTACCTGGTCCATTTTTCTTTGAAAAATCTTTATTATGACCACATTTATGGCTTCCTCTTTTTCACATATTACCTTGTTTATGGTTTCCTCTTGTTTAGCTATGGCTTCCTCCCTTATCTCTTTCTTTATGTTTTCACACTTTTTATTAATGATATTTGTCAATATGGCACTTGGAAGACTCTCCTCTAGATTTGCCACTGACTGCTCCATTGCCTGTTTATGTTGGGTGGGAGATGCTATTCCTTGATTTGACATTTTTCTTGAGTTTCTTGTACTGCCCATTTGAAAATGGGAGCAAGATTAATACTAACCATGGCATTATTCACAATAACCAAGAGTAAAAACTAGTTTTTCTCTGACAAAATAGATAAACATATAATTAGACCTTTATATGTGGAATATTATTCAGCCATAAAAATATTGCTGGCCATTATAATCATGCGTTAAAGATGTTGCTTGATTTGGAAGATGGGGAGGAAACAAAAGCTATGTCTAAAGTGAAAGCCAATTGGTCAGAATTTCATGTCAAAACATCCAAGAATTCTAAGGATTCAAAGCATTAGATACCCCTTCAGGAGGGATGTTAATGCATATGAATTCTTTTTTTAAAGCATATATATATATATATCAGACACAGTGACATTAATCATATAAAACAGCTGGTTCTTTCCTTTATCTAAAAATACAAATTTCCAGATTTTACCACTACACCTGGCCAGAAAAAAAGGTACTTGGATTGATTCAATATGAAAATCTTTGTACTGAAAGTGCAGAAACTGTGAGTGGGCCTAAAATATTGTGCTTTGAAAAATGTAGATGATCAAGTACATTTCAGTATAAAAGTTTATATCTCCATTCAAACTCTGAAATAATATTGCTCTGTAGGACTTGTGTGTTGAGGAGAGCTCACATAAGAGAAAGATCTCCAGCCACAATAAACTGTCCTTTTTCTCTGACCCACAGTCTTGCCTCTTCTGCTGGATCCTTGAAAAAGAAGTATAATGATATGCTGGCTTGCAATTAAGGTAAAATATCAGCCCCTTAATCTTTCATGTTTCTTTTGTACTGTTACTAAGCCTTGAACTCAGGACATATGCACTGTCACTTAGCTTTTTTCATTCAAGGCTTGAGCTCTCTCAATTAAGCCACAGCTCCACTGTGGCTTTTTGCTGGTCTACTGGATATATGAGTCTTCCTGACTTTCCTGCCCAGGCTGGCTTCAAATAATGATCCTCAGATCTCAGTCTTCAGAGTAGCTAGGATTACATGAAACACTCTTGTCCTTCTTGATGACCATAAATCTATATATTAAAAGCAATGCTCTAGATCATACAACTAATGAAGAGAAAAAGCACAGATGAACCCATATGATAAAACTCAAGAATAGTATACAAAGTTGAAGTTTCAGGGATGGAGGACGGAAGAACAAATTGGTGAAAAGGATATACGGACAGGGTATTAGGAATGTATATTATTCATAGGCAACTTCTCAGGTTTTCATTATCATAGCTAACAGGAACTGCATGTTAAATCCAGGCATGGTTAGGCAAGCCTACAATGGTTGTACTGGGTAGGTTGAGGCAGAAAGAACATGGTTCATCTTGGCCAGCTTGGCTTATATAATGAGTGTTTGTGACCAGCCTTGACTATATAGAAAGACTTTAACTCAAAAAAACAACCACAAGCAGAATTACCTGCGTATATTTCAGAAGGCAAGCTTTAGCTTCTTCATTTTAAAAGCCACCAATGGACCCCGGAGCTGCATACATTTCCTAAGCTCCATGACGATGCATCTCTTCTTTTGAAAACCTTCTGGATAGCATTAATAGTAGCAGTGAGGTATTAGAACGATGTGATGTGAAGGAACGCAGCTCTTTATTATTCTTAGCCTCCCAATGAGAATGGCTAGTGTGTAGGCCAAACAGACAATAAAATTCAAACCGAACAAACCGCAACCTGATTTCAAACATGTGAAGTTGTTGTTACTGCTGCTGCTGCTGCTGCTGCTGCTGCTGCTGCTGCTAAGGAATTGAGAGCCTTGACCAACATCTGTCTTTTCTGCTTCTTCTGAATGCCTTCCAACTATGGCAACCACAGGAATTGACTGCAGGCTAATACAGCCCTGGATGTGTGATGGTAATCTTTACAACAAAATAAATGAGCTGGTCTGGAAAACTTCACCTTTAGAAGGAGACTTTCACTGTGAGTGTGTGTGTGTGTGTGTGTGTGTGTGTGTGTGTGTGTGTGTGTGTGTGTACTGTTTTTCCTGAGATACCTGCAGAGCAGAACTTCAGGCAAGTCTGCTTGACTGTAGGAAGCTATTAGGAAGCAAAGAAGAAGACAGGAAAATCTAAGAAAACAATTGCAACTCAATATCGCTCCTGTTTGCTTTCCAACTGTTTTTTTTTTTTATTAACAAAGCAAGTGTTCTCCTTAAGATTTCTAGCAGCAGCAGTCTCTGCTCTTCCTACTGTCTGAGACATTCAGGGATTAAGACATAATCAGTAACTAGCAGGCTCAAGAGTTGAACTCAGTAGGTGGTAACCTACAAACGACAATATTTTTATTTCTCCCTGTGAATATTATTTCTCACTGTTAATAAACTACAGTCCACCAGCTTGGGATTGTCTCTCCGTACTAAGTGTTTCTAAGTTACAAATTGCTTCTTTACTTAATACATTGGTAAATTAAAACCTGTTATAAAAGTGTTTGTGTGTGTGTGTATGTGTGTGTAAAACAAATAGCTGAGCTTCAGTCAATCAGTAGCAGTCAGGTGATCAGACCATGCTCAAAATAAGGCACATGCCTTTTCACACCATTGCTGAAATAGGCAAATGCCTATTGGGAGCGGTCAAGTGATGTCTGCACTTTGCTTGTGCATTTGGCCTATAAAAGCTCCCTACTCACATAGCTGGATGGAGCTTTCTGAATTTCTGGTTCTGAGTGCTTCCAGATTCATGAATCATTTCTTCCTCAAACAATTTCTGTTAAATTAATTTAAAATTTCCCTTTTAATACAACATTGGCATTCTATTGGAAAATATCTTAATGGAATGAGGTTAAAAACAAGTAAATGAAAATTTAAAAGCCCTACATAGTAATCTGTAATAGCAAGACCCTAATTTTCTGTATTTTTGAAACTTTTCGTAAACAGTAGCATGTAGTCTCTAAGATTCCAAAGAATAAAATATAAACAAAATTTGAAGCTAAATGTCAGTGGCTCATACCTGTAATGCTAGCTACTCAGGAAGAGGTCTGAAGATTGTTGTTCAAAGCCAGCCCCAGTGATAAAGTCTTTGATACTCTTAGATCCAATTAGCCGTCAAATAAAAAAAGCTGAGGAACAGTGCCTGGGCCTTGTGTGAAGGCTCAGGAAGAAACTTGCATGTGCACACATGTGTACATGCACACACACACACACACACACACACACACACACACACACCCCATAAAAATCAATCACTAATTAAGAACATTTCTATTGTAACTGTCATTGCATCAATCAGCACCTTCTAAGATCTCACATCTGTTTATACTTGTAGTTTTGATTTCTATTTTTTTCTTTTCTATTTTTTTTAATAGAGCCTGAATCTTACCTAGGGGCAGATACTATTTTCCAGAAACTAACTGGTTTGATAACTTGCTAGAGACCCATACTATCAAATCTCACTAATTTTATAAATCCTATTAGATAACATTCAATGATTTTTGTCACTTATATTTAAAGCTTCTCTCTGAATAGAGGAGAATGATGAAAGGGTGATAGCAATTAAAATGCATTTTACTTACAGACTGACATGTTGAATGGCTACCCCTTTGAAAAACTACTCAAAGGTAATACAAATATAACCAAGAGAAATAAAAAATAAATTTTTCTGAGTTTCATACTGTTCAAAAATAATAACTTTTTAGTCCATCAATTGATGACTTATTTTATGTTGTAACTATATAATTATGTGGTATATTTATATTAATATATTACCATATATTACGAGAGCTATGATAATATTGAACAAGTGTTTCTTTAAGAATTAGGTACTTGGGCCGGGAGTTTACCCTAGTGGTAGAATGCTTGCCTAGCATGCGTGAAGACCTGGGTTCAATTCCTTGGTACCACATACATAGAAAAAAGCTGGAAGTGATGCTGAGGCTCAAGTGGCAGAGCTCTAGCCTAGACAAAATCCAAGTGCTCAGGCCCTGAGCACTTTATTATTTTAATAATAATAAAAAAAGAACTAAATATCTAAGTGGGCATCTATGGCTCATACGTATATTCCTAGCTACTCGGGAGCCTGAGATCTGAGGATCCCAGTTTGAAGCCAATTGGACAAGAAAGTCAGTGAGAATCTTATCTCTGGTTAATCAACAGAAAAATGGTAAGAGATGCTGTTGCTCAAAGTGGTGGAGCATTAGTCTTGAGCGAAAGAGTTGAGGAATAGTGCCTGAGCCCTGAGTTCAAACTCCATGACTGACAAAAATATAACAACAATAAAAAAGAAATGTTGACTGGGCTATCAGTTTTCTTCTGAGAAACAATATGATAGGAACTACAATTTTATTTCACTATTGAGTAATGCAGAATAGCCATAATAAATTTGAAATAAGTATTTGAAATTTCATGCTATTTATTTTATCTAAAAAATCTATAGTGCATTTTATTTAATTCAGTATGCAGTTCTCATTGTATCTCATGGTTATAACATGGTGTGCGTGTGCTTGTGTGTGTGTGTGTGTGTGTGTGTGTGTGTGTGCATGTGAGTTATAAGGACTTGAACTCAGGGATTTGCACTTTTACTTGGCTTTTTTGGTTAAGGCTGGTTCTCTACCATTAGGGCCATGCTTTCACTTCCAGCATTTTTGCTGGTAAATTGGATTTAAGAGTCACACAGGCTTTATCTACCCTATCTGATTTTGAGCTGTGATCTTGATATCTCAGGTCTTTGAGGAGCTAGAAACATAGGCATGATCGAGCAATCAAAGACATTTAAACCTAGTGAGTAATCAATTTTAGTCAGTACAAAGAGTTAAAATTCTGAAGAAAGTAAACCATATAACCAGTATTCTCAGAAAAAAAGGTTAAATAGATATATGTTAGAATGTGTAAAATTTTGAAAACTCTCATTTTAGAGATGACACATTTATCATTTGTAATCCAATGGTTTGTAGAAACCATTACATAGTATAAGGTCCTGTGGTGGATAAGAACTAACAAAAAGAAATGATGTCTGTTTTCATGTAGAACAGCAACAATGTAAGTAGCATGCATATCTAACTCTGAAATAATTATATTTCTAATATAATGTCAGATAAACAGGAGAGCAGTGGGGACCTGAAGTAGATTAAATGCTTTCTATGGACATGGGAACTAACCTTGAGTTTTCTGAGATCAGTGGCTAGGGGCTGCTCAATCACAAAGAGTGGAAACCCTAACATATGTACCAGGAGTGAGACATAGATTCTTCGGAATAAAAAGGAGAAAGCTGTGAAGTGGTATAGATTGTATGTAGCTCAGTACCAACAATATTAAGACAATGTGTCTCTAATTTCAAAAAGAAAGATAAAAAATCTGTAATTCTCAAATATATTCTTGCTGCTGGTTCACACTTATAATCCTAGTTACTCTGGAGGCTGAGATCTGAGGATCACAGCTGAAAGCCAGCTTGAGCAGGAAACTTCGGGAAACTCTTACATCAAATGAAGCCAAAAGTGGAGTTGTATCTCAAGTGGTAGAGCTCTGGCTTTGAGCAAGAAAGCTCTTGCACAGCATCCAGGCTCTGCGTAATAGCCCTAGGAACTATACAGAAATAAGAAATAAAATGATATTGTTCTTACTGGACACAGAAAACAGCCTTCAAAAGGCTGTTTTTTTGTTTGTTTGTTTGTTTTCCAGTCCTGGGCTTGAGCTCAGGGTCTGACCACTGTCTTTAGACTTTCTCAAGGCTAGAACTTTACCACCTGAGCCTCAGCACCACTTCCATCTCTTTTCTATGTATGTGGTAATGAGGAAGCGAACCTGGGTTGTCATGCATGCCAGGCAAGACTCTACCACTAGGCCAAACTCCTGGTCCAAAAGCTGTTTTATTTGTAAAGAACTTAGCAGGAAATAAGTGGCTAATTTTTACAGTTGAAGAATTTAAGGACTACTGCATAGGACTATGAAAATGTGAGTTACTCAATGAACCAGTGAATTACCCAGGTGCCAGAACAGTATAAAGTCACAGAAGCTGGGAACAAGGCTTAGAAGATCCCAGGAATAAAAGGCACAAACCTGAGAAGAACGAAACTACTGACATAGCTATTACCTGGCCAAGGCTCAGGGGTTTTCAGCTATGCAGATTAAGTCACTTTTCTACTATTTTTCTTATCTACATGCTGCTTCCTCTCAATTTAGTAGTTCTTACTTTGGCATGTTTAGCAATGTCCTTTGGCATCAATTTCTTGACAACAGTGTACAGAAGAGATATGGAAGAGACATGTTGAATAGAGAATAACAAACAAATAGTCAAATTTTCCAGTGAATTTGCATTAATAATGCTCATCTAGATGTATGGTGATTTGATAAAATTTTAAAAAATGCCATATAAAACAGCATGACATTTGTTGCAATTGTTAAATATATATATATATATATATATATATATATATACACACACACACACATAAATTAAACAGTCAGGGTTTTTTTGTCCAGTCTTGGGCTTGAGCTCAGGGTCTGAGCATTGTCCTTGGACTTTCTCAATGCTAGAGCTCTACCACTTGAGCCTCAGTACCACTTCCAGCTTTTTTTTATGTATGTGGGACCAAGGAATCAAACCCGGGTCTTCATGCATGCTAGGCAAGCACTCTACCTCTAGGCCAAACTCCCGGCCCCTAAACTGTCAATTTTAAAAGAAGAGAACAATTCTAAATTGCTTACCATAAACTCAATTCATTTTCTAGTGAATGTGTACATGGATTATAAAAACTGTTTCAACTTAGTGTGTTTAAAGTATTTAATTGTGTGATTACACATTGAGATTATTCATGTATCTGATCACTTTCCTTCAAATAGATATATTATAAATGAAAATGAAAAAAGAGACACAGAAAAAATGTAGATTTCCAATGATGTGAGCAACACTGAAAGAATCTGTTAACAATACCATGTCTAAACAGTTTTTATCCCTCATTAATTCAGTTATACGATGACATTCTTCTAGGAGCTATTAATTTTTCTAAATTGTGTTATATTTTACCAAAGGAAATAAAATATCTTTATTTTAATGACAAATATATGGAAATTAGTTGACTGTAATAGAGAATAATCATTGGACATGAGCTTTCATGCAGAACAGAGGATAGAATGACATGTATATGATCATTGCATCATTAGGGTAGTATCAGAATTGGAGTCCTAACTAGTGTCTCAGAAAAGCAAGAATGCATTTTAAAATTTAAGGCATTCCTCGGTACCATACACATAAAAAAAAGCTGGAAGTGGTGCTGAGGCTCAAGTGGTAGAGCTCTAGCCTTGAGAAAGTCCAAGGACAGTGCTCAGATGCTGAGCTCAAGCCCAGGACTGGCAAAAAACAAAAAAACAAAAACAAAACCCAACAAACAAACAAACAAAATAAATTAAGGCAGAAAAACAGATCAAAAATGGAAGGTAGTTGTACAACTTTTCTCATAAGATGACTATTGTGTGGCTGGAAAGAGGGGCCATAGTCTAAGCCAACTTTATTATATATGAAATATTTAAAAATGTATATAAATAGAATATATGAATATATACCACTATACATTCAAAATTTAGACTCTATTACAGTAGTTATTCTTTCATAAATCCTTAATTTCAGGTTGATTATATTTAATCACACCTTCAGATGGGTGATGCTGAACCCAGTAATTCAATCATTACAGTTCTAAAGTGATTTATTAGACACCTCAAAATAAACCTGAATTGTGGCTGCCATGTGTGAATGTAGATGCTGAAAGACTTGACCACATAATTTAAGTTTGGAAGAATAACTATTATGGCATTTAGGTCCTTATCATTATGGTATATTTCCTGTGCTTATATTATAGTAGACAGATAAGCTGCTCTTATAACAGCTCATCAGATTAAAACTTTGAAGGGCAACATTGCAAAACTTCCATGTAGGGTGTTGCTTGTGGAGACTTCATACCTTTGTGAAAAATCCTTAGCTTTTTTCAAATAATAAATAGTGTCAGCCTCTTGGACAATTGTAAATTGGGTAGAATATGGCATCAAAGTTTCATACGTGGCTGACAGTCCATTCTCCTGCATTCTTCTATTGTAGGTGAAACATTTGCTTACATATAATGTGCAACAATTTAGCAAAATTATCCAATCTCCTGTTTATTTAAAATCCATTCAAATAACAATGCATATATTTTCCCATATATTCTATATAGAAAACTTAAATGACTCAATTGTGTTTTATACAATATTGGAGCATCAGATTTAATTCATTCAATGTACATAAAATGTCTACCATGTGATCCAACCATCTGGATTCAAATAGCCAAATCAATTTTGCCTTTTATATCATACTTTATAGTTAGTTCAAATGCATGCATACATGTGTTTTAATTTAAAATATTATTTCCATATATACATGAGCATACATCCATACGAAAACCTTCCATTTTGAATTCTGATCCTAAAACAACTAAGAGAGAAGAGGCAAAGTTATAGCTCAGGACGTTGGCCAGGGAGAGTTTCAGAACCTTAGTGAGGCAATCTTTACCTATGGTTTCACTGAGAAGGACATTCCTTTAATACTCAGGAGAGTTTTGGGAACTTGGGGCTGTAAAGTTTCTTCCTGGGTAGAAATAGACTTTCTTTTGTAACAGAAAGGCAGTTATGAGCAAGGGAACTGAGAAAGGCTACTGGTTAACTAGAAATGCTTTTCTGGAAACAAAAATATAAAAATCACAGAAAGGTATAGGAATTTGGAATACTACTATGCATGTCCATCAAACTTGGTAAAAGCTCTCAAATATCCAAGGTGTAACACTCTCAAGATGATCCAATATACTAAATCAACGATTTATTCATTTTTGCTTATTATTTATGCAAGGAGCATATGTTTGTCCATGGGATTTATATAAGGAAAGGACAAAAAGTGATTCTGCAGTATCCATCTTATCCAAGCAGAATCTCATCTATTAGATTATAAAAACCTATAGACCATAAGGAACTAGTAGGGGCTAGCAGAGATCCCCAGCCTTTGTTTCTGTGGAATAAGAATTTATTCATAGTTTCCGGTGTAATTTGGTAGCTTACAATATTTATTGCAGCAAATGTTTACTAATAGAACTCATGAAAAAATAGGCATTTTAGGGGGTTACCTTCTACCTATCCTTAGTACAGATCAATCACATGTAATCTAAAAACCCCAAATCCCACAGGATCCAAAATCAGTCATTTTTTGAGTGTTGACATGATGTCCTTTGGAAAATACCAAGCCTTGTTTTATATGACAAGTCAGAGTCACAATTCAGGTGCACTAAAGATACTGTACAAAATTACCTTTAGGATGTATTTATAAAATATAGTGTTTTTAGCTACCTAGTACAAATATATAAATTTATGTAAAATGTATATTATATATGTATATAGTGTGTGTGCACACACATGCATGTGCACATGTGAATAGATGTGTTGGTTCTGGACTTGACCTTAGGGCTTGGTTTCTGTATCTTAGCTCATGGCTAGCACTTTATCATTTGAACCAAAGCTCCACTTCTGGCTTTTTTTTGTTTCTTGGTTTGTTTTGATGATTAATTGGAGATATGAGTCTCAGGAACTTCCCTGTCTCTTAAGCATTTAGATTATGGCCACCTGAAGTGTGTACCAGAAAAAAAAATATTTGACCAGTACGAGATAAATCACAGATACTTCATCCTGCTTCTTCTCAGCTTATGTTTTACAAGATTATTCTTTTTCTTCCCTGTTTTGGAGGGAGTTCATATTTTCTCCATGTTATGTTCAACAAAAATAATATGTGCTTAAAATCAAGACAGCTTACTGTTGTTTTTTCACTGCTCCTACTTCCATTTGAATCAACAAAAGCATGTAAAAATATGGCCATTAAAAATCATTTCATCTTGCAGTGAAAACTTTCTGTAGGGAGAAAAAAGAAAGAAGATTGAACTGGGAATTGATTATGTGTGTGTTTGTGTACGTATATGTGTGTGCATGTGGTGTGTGTGTGTATGTACTGGTCCTAGGGCTTGAACTCTGGGCCTGGGCACTGTTCCTGTGCTATTTTGCTCAAGGCTAGCATTTTACCAGTTTGTCTACCATGACACTTGTGGAGTTTATAATGGTTAATTAGAGATAAAAGTCTCGAAGACTTACTTGCCTGGGTTGCCCAGTACCTCTACATAATCAACAGATTTTTAAGGGCTTCACAGTTTCTTTTGTAATATGTATTTTCTGTTCTTAATGTTATGCTTGTACAATGCCTGTCCTATGACAAAAATGAACTAATTTATTAAAAATGAATGCAACTGTGTGTCTACAACTTACCTGAGCATTGGTGGAGGAGAAGAAAAATAAGAAAAAGCTTTGCCTATGTGCTTATTACATCCCAGAAATCAGTCAAATGACAAATAAATTACTGACGCATATACATATGCATGCATAGATAACAATGAGTTGAAATGTTAAATTTGAAAGTGAAGGCTTTCCTAAAAACATAACTGTTGAGCTATCCCAACCTAAAAGCTGGGAAAACTCAAAGAATCTATAGGAAGAAAATCTTGAGCATCCTCATTATCAGTGAAAGTTATAGGTACAAAACAAAATACATATATAATAGCAAATGCTTTTAATCTCGATTGATCTGAAAGACAGATGTAAAAATAACTCCTAAATTTTTATTTTTAATTTTATAAAGTATAATGAAAACAACATTTATTCATCAAAATGACATCAATCAAGAATCTGCTATTTAGTGCAGTGTTTTGGTAGAAAATGAATTATATATATAGAAATATATGTATAGTTGATTCAACAAGAATATCCACCGTTTCAATTTTTTAATTTTAAGAAAAAATGGATAAAAAGAGCTAGAAAAATTCCCTTCATATATGAAAATATTATTTTAAGCAAAAAACATTTGGAATTGTCTACAGTGCCTCAGCTATTGATGTCAAAATTTATTATTAAGCCATCAAAAAAGTTGAAGAATTTGTACAAGCAGTAGAGCTCACATATTTTAGTAAAACTCTCTGTTGTGTGTTTGCAGTTGTTGGCATAGCTCTGTCATATGGTATGCAGCTGGGTGTTATGCAACACCCAAACCAGGCAGTATTGTTGTACATAATTTTCAATGCCTTCCTTATGCAAAATCTAAACAGTAAAAGAATTGTGAATGTATGCCTAAGATAAAGTATACATTTTACTACATTCAGAAGAGAAATGACCTCAGTGTTTTATAGAAACCACAAAAAATCTGAGGTATTTGGAAGGGCTCAAAATTTTGTCTATCAAATGTCTAAGTGTTGGTGAATGGAGGATGCGGTACAAATATGCATACGGGAAACATGTATTTTGGCAACAAACTTGATTGATTATGTCTCCATTTTTCTCTCCTGCCAGCTTTGTATATTATTTTCATGTTCAAAGTAAGACAGTTAATATTAGTGTATGGCTAGGCTACAGTAATGGACAATCTGCCAACCTTGGTGGCTTTTTAACAGAAGAACTCTTTCATAATTAAATTGCATGTCTGGCCTAGGTTGCCTGGATTTTGCATGTATCTGCTCACTGTGACACAGCCTTATGGAGAAACAACTATATTGAAGGCTGTGATTAGATGCAGCCAAAGGAGAGCATTTCTACAAATTCTTACTTAAATCAAAATTTGACAAGTCAAATGTATATTTACAAATTCATGCATTGACTAACATTCATCTGGTGGCTGCATCCAACCTGTTTGTATTTAATAGAGAAACACTAGAATTACCACTATGTTGTGGAGGAGATTCCCTTTGTCTGCATGAAGTTTCTAGGATGGAGTTTATGACATGTGGTAAGTATTTGGAGCCACTCTTCATGAAGAGTTGATATGGGGCATCCAAGAGTGTTATAAGCAAGCAAGAAAACCTGAAAGAGTTATGTTGCAAGCTGGATGTGTTTACACTTCCTTATGGTTTTAACTATTTCTTTGGTGACTGTATTTTGAATAGAAAATATGTGTTTTTTCACTTTTAAACACATGAAATGGCATTACCATGACTGGCTTGTTCTCATTAACTAAAGTGAAATTTAGTCATGCAAAGAACTTAAGACATTCTGAATACCATTTTGAATTATTTTTTTCAGATTTATTAAAGCTGGCAGGATAAAATCTGCAAAGTTTTCATTAATAATTCAAATAAATTTTAACAATAATATTCAGTAATTAGCTCTGAAGAACTTTTTGAGGATCAGAAAGTGATTTTCTTACCCAGCACCATGATTATGTGCTGACAGAGGCATAGAGTGACTCGTTCCATGACTTTTCACTCTCTTGCCTATGACAGACGCAGGATAACTCAAAACGGTTTTCTGACTTCTCAAGTCCCATGCTTTCTAGACTTAAGCATTATTCTACTTTGGCTCATAATATGAACAAATACTGTTGTATTTCCCAATTGATTCTGAGATGCCTTGTTGACCTCTAATTTGTTAAATATCTCATACACCTCAAGAGATAAACACTTACTTGAATACAGGTTTCTGTTGGTATAAATCTAATATATATCATTTAAAAACTGTCTCATGAATATAAATATTAGAATTTTAAATTAGATATTTCAAAGATATGAGAGAAGTGATGGCTTGTGCCTAATTCTGGTTCAGGAGGTTGCACTATGAAGATCATGGTTTGAAGTGAGCCTGGGCAGTAAAGTCTGTGAAACTCTTCTTAACTCCAATTAACTAACAAAATAGGCAATAGCCAATATTGGAGCTGTGGCTCAAATGGTACAACCTTGAGAATAATAATAACACTTCAAGGACAATGCCCAGGACCTAATTTCAAGCACCAGAACTGATACAAACAAAATGAGAGAGAGAGAGAGAGAGAGAGAGAGAGAGAGAGAGAGAGAGAGAGAGAGAGAGAGAGAGAGAGAGAGAGAGAGAGAGAGACAGAGAGAGACAGAGAGAGAGAGAGACAGAGACAGAGAGAGACAGAGAGAGACAGAGACAGAGAGACAGAGAGAGAGAGGATATATTACATTAACACATTAACTTCTTGGGATTCTCCATTTCTAGGAATGTGACTTAGTGTTAGAGCATTGAGCAAAAGAAGCTCAGCAACAGTATTCATGCCCTGTGTTTAAGATCCAGGACTGGCTAAATGAAAAGGAAAAGAAATAAAAAAAAAGGGTTTCACCATTGATAACTGTATTTGATAATAGCAAGGCAGTAAGGTTTGTATGTCACATACCTATACCATATATATTTCTCTACAAACAAAAAGCAAACATCTGTAAATTTAAATACCAAAATTTCTGATGACAAATTATAAGTCCAATGAATCTTCAGGAATTGCAAATACAATCTGCACATACATTTGTGAAGTTTTCTTAGGACACGGCAATTTTCATTTATGCTATAAAATGATATTCAGAGTACATTTTTCTTTAAAAAATAAGTTTTGTTCTCCAGTTTCTTGCTCTTCAGGTCTTAGTAAATGTCTCTGGTCAGCCAAATATAATCACCATGCTGCCTGCTCTGATCTGGCAAGATTAACAACTTCAACCCTCTCAGAATCCTAGATGGATTCCTCATCTCTCTTGAGACTTAAAGCAGAGTTATGAGACAGACGTCAACTCCATAGTAAAGATTCGTATCTACTCTTCTCCATCCTGTTTCATTTGAAATCAGGGAGCTACCTAGTATCAGGAAGTGACTTAAACTACAATTTGGGAATACACAGGTGATTCCCCTGAACAAGAATTTTCACCATTGACACATTATAAAGTAGATGTCTACATTGACATAATAATCAATAATTCAAAGCTAAATTTAAAAGAGCAACAGGAACCTTCAATTTGCTTTATGTTCAAGATTGAAAGATGACTGCTCCCCTTCTAAATCAGGAATAAAACAGAGATGCTCACTCTCATTATTCTTACTGAACATAGTACTAACTCTACTGATTATTCGTAAGGAAAAAAATGAATAGCATGGAAATAGGAAATGAACTTATAATTCTTCCAACACTTGTTGATGACATTGTGAGAAATATCAAAAACAAAAATTACTAATAAATTTAGCAAAAATAATTAATAGTCAAAAATTTAGCTTATAAACTTGTAAGTAAATATGATGGGTGCATACAAATGTATTAACTGAAAAAAACCCAAATGTATTAACTGAAATTTGGTAGAGTCAAGGGAAATCTCAAATAGATCTCCTTAGAAAGGCAAAATAAAAGTTCAGCAAAATAAACACAGGAGAACTTCTTGTTTTTTAAATTTTATTTTATTGTGGGGGTGGTGTGTAGAGGGGTTACAGTTACATTCGTCAGGTCGTGGGTACATTACTTCTTGAACACTGAAACCCTTCCCATGTTTTTCTCCCACTTTTCCTCCCCTACTCCCTCCATTCATCTTGTTTTTCCTTTCCCTTCCCTATTTCAAATAAACAAATAAACATGTATACAATATACCAGGTACCAAATTCAAATATAGTGACAACACTAGATAAATCATACGTGAAAAAAGAGGAAAGACATAACTTCATATAGCACATTAAGAACCACAATCAAAAATAAACCTCGTATTTCCACATTCTGGAGTTTTTTTTAGCCTCATCCTATGAGGCCATATGTACATAGCTTTTGAGCTACTGTGATCCTATGGTAGGAGGATCCTATGCATAAAAAAAATTAAAGAAAGAGAAAAAGTTACCAATATCTGCTTTTTAAAAAAGGAAAAAGGCTCATATTTATTATATTTTAGAAAATAAAAAAGTAGTTTAAATGCAAGAAATAAACACAATGAAGCAATTACTTGAAAAGGGTGGAGTAAAGTGGAGCCTCGGGGGGAATGTAAGCAAATGAAGAAAAGAAGGGGAAAATGCAGACAAGAATCCAGTGTATATCCTATAAAATTAAGAAGATGAGGAAGGGGGTTGGTAAGAGAGGGATGGGTGAGAATGTTGAAAGGGATAAAATTGATTAAAATATATTAAGTTATAAACTGATTTGTTATATTTATCAACTACTTTGTAAGATTATTTAAAGATAATAAAAATGAAAATAAATAAAGCACTGGTATTATCAGACACACACTTGTAATCCTAGCTACTCAGGAGGCTGAGATTTCTGAATTCTGGTTTGAAGTCATTAATGGCAGGTAAGTCTATGAGATTCATTTCCACTAAACTAAGAAAACCAACAAACAACTGGAAGTAGAGTTGTGCTTCAAGTGGTTGAGTGCCAGATTGAGCAAAAAAGCTCATGGACAATGCCTACACTCTCAGTACAAGCCTGAGAATTGTCATAAAATAAAACTATGGGTTGGGTGTGTGACCTAGTGGTAGCGTGCTTGCCTAGCATGCAGAAAGCCTGGGGTTCGATTACTTGGTACCACATACACAGAAAAAGCTGAATGTGGTGTTGTGGCTCAAGTGATAGAGTACCAGCCTTAATAAAGCCCAAGAATAATACCCAGTCCCTAAGTTCAAGCCCTAGAATAGGCAAAATAATAACAATAATTATAATTATAATTGTATTGTCTAAATGCTAGCAATAAATACATGGGAAATAACAAATGTTTATTAAATATTTAAACAGATCATATCTCTTGTAATATGAATAAAATATTTAGCTATCAACCTAACAAAATGTATTGCTCATTTGCAAATTAAATTTTACTACGTACTGATGATATGCATACCATTTTCATTTGGAAACTCACACAGTGAAGATGATCATTGATTTCAAATTAATTTAAAGGTTTAATATATTTTGTGTGGAAAGTCCAATCTTACATTGTATAGATATAAAAAGACTTTTCTGGTAATGTATGCTGCTAGCATATAATCTGACCACTTTGGTAGTAGAGGCAGGCAGAATAAAGTCTAGAGCAGTAATGATTACAACAATGTTCAAGAAGTAATGTACCTACTACCTGAGGAATGTAACTGTAACCCCTCAGTACAGCACCCCAAAAATAAAATAAAATGAAATAAAATAAAAATAATTTGTCTCAAAAGCAAAACAAATTAGAAACAAAATTGTATTCTAAAAGTTACATAGAAAGGAAAAGAAATAATGTACTATGTTTTCTCTCATCTCTTTTGCTGTACCTTGGTTATCTCATCTTGTTACAGTATTTCACCTAGTTATCTGATATATTGTATATATGCATATTTGGTTGTTTGATGTGAAGGGAGGAAAACAAGATGAGGGGGAATGGGGACAAAGACATGAGAAAGGGTATCAATGTATGTGAAGTAATGCACCTTCTTTCTGGAGAATATAATGTAATCCTTCTATTAATTACAATAAAAAATACATGAAAAAGGAAAAGGAATTAGACTAGCCAGAGTAATTTCGAAAAATGCAAATGAAAGCACTTGGATCACTATTCAATTTTTTTTTTAAGAAACTGTCTTCTCAGGTTGGGAGTTTGGCCTAGTGGGAGAGTGCTTACCTAGCATGCATGAAGACTCGGGTTTGATTACTCGAAACCATATACATTGATAAAAGCCAGTGGCTTGAGCTGTGGCTCAAGTGGTATAGGGCTAGCCTTGAGGAAAGCCCAAGGACAGTGTTCCAGCCCTAAGTTCAGTTTCCAGGACTGGCAAAAATAAATAAAGATAGATAGATAGATAGATAGATAGATAGATAGATAGATAGATAGATAGATAGTCTTCTCAATCTATTGTCAAGAATGACTGCAAACTCCTGAACTGAAGAGGTCCTATTGTTTCTTGCTCCTCTGTAGCAGGAACTGCAAAACTGCAACTATGCCCCATATTCCTTGTTTCTGCACAACTTTAAAACTTACTAAATTGGTATATAGTAAGCAGTGTACTATAACAGAAAAAAATCATATATAGATTAATAAAAGTAAGCAGAGAAGACAAATAGGTTTACACAAATATGGGTGATTTATTTTTCCTTAAAAATAAAAGTACAGACTATCTTCAATAGAAAGGCAATTTATGCGAAGCTAATCCTGTCAGAAATTGCTGGAAAAACACAATATCAACATACTAAATTAGGAAGTATCAATTTGAACTCACATACAGTCCAATACTAGTTCAAATTGATTGATGATCTATCCTCAGATCATAAAACAGTAAAATGTATGGAAAAATATTTTTAAAAATTTAGGATATAGGACTAAATGAAATGTTTTTGAATATGATACTGAAACACATTAAATAAACAGCATATGTAAAGAACTTTCAAGATACATCACACACACACACACACACACACACACACACACACACACACACACACACCCCTCCCTCTCCTTCCCCCCAACAACTCCATTTAGGACATGAGTAAAAAGCATTAAACAAACACTTCACCAAAAGCAATGCATTAATGTCAAATTAGTGCATGAAAAGATTTTTGACTTTGTTAAATGTTAGGGTAATGGAAATTGAAGCCACGATGATTAGGTCAATCTGTAAAATAGTTATTGTACCAAATTGGGTATGGAAATAGAGAAAGGAAGTCACTTAGAAACTACTGGTAGACCTTGTAAATGCTATTTCCACCTTGGAAAATATCTAGGGATTTTCCTTAAAGTATTCACCTTCCATGTTATGCAAGCCAATAATACCACTGCTAGTCATTGTTCCCAGAATCAAAATAGGTATCCACAGAAAATGTATACACAATAATTTATAAATAGTTTGATCTGTAATACCCTTAAATACAAAACAAATTGTGGTACATCTATACCATAGGAGTTTGGCCTAGTGGTAGAGTGCTTGCCTAGCATGCTCAAAGACCTGGGTTCGATTCCTCAGTACCACATACATAGAAAAAGCCAGAAACGGTGTTGTGGCTCAAGTAGCAGAATGTTAGCCTTGTGGAAAAAGCCCAAGGACAGTGCTCAGGCCCTGAGTTCAAACCCCAAGACTGGCAAAAAAAGAATAAAAATGAATGTGTTATTAATACACACTAAAAATGAATGTGCTATTGATACACACAAAAATCAGATTGGATGTCAATGAAGTTGTACTGAGTGGTCTGAAACTGACCACATTGTAGAAATGAAAAGCAAATGAGTGATTTTCAACATTGGCACAGAAGAAGACATTTCTAATTAAGCTAAGAAGGGCAGCATTAATTATGTAAGGGGTGAGTTTTATAGTGCTGAGATAGTATTTTTTCCCTTAATTTGGTGGTAATTATGCAAATCTACATTTGATAACTTATATAGAAGTATAAACACAAAATTACTCCTTAAAAATGAGAAATGCAACCTAATAAAATGTTAAACCTATCTGGGGATTGTACCCATGACAGTGTCTTGGACTTTATACTGTGGCACAGTGATATTAAATACTACTATTGCAAACACTACAGTGGATATCTGTATGATACTTGTGTATTCAGGTGAATTTAAAATTATTCAAAAATAAAAACTTAAAGAGACTAACTGATTAGAAAAGTGGCAACAGAAAAATTGATAACATTGTACTAGTAGTGAACATGCAAAGCACATCTCTGACAATGACATCTGGTCTTGATGGTTAGGAAATGCAGTTGTCAGATACCTGGGAAAGAGAATCATCTGAGCAGATGAAATGTTTATAGTGCCATGAAATGAAAGAAAGTAGTAAAAATAGTATTTCTGAAGTTAAGATTTATCACCATGGAGAAAAATAAATCCAGTTTGGAGTGTACAATTTAATGACCAGTGAGAAAGAAAATCAAACCAGTTAATTATGTTCTTGGAAGAACTGTTTTAAATGTGATACTAAAGAAAGTCTATAGTAATCATTTAGCTATAGCATGCTCATTGGGCTTGTGAATATTTTTGTATTGTTAATCAGATCACAGTTTGTAGTATATCCTCAGAATACACAATAGTGAATTAAGGCTTATACACATGGAAAAAATGACAACCTAGATTTTTATAAGTCTAACTTCAGTAGCCTTGCTGTTATTACACAACCCGGCATCTAAAATGTATTATACAGATTTTCCATCAATAGTTTCATTGTAACAAAAGGGAAATGATTATAATAAATAACTGAAGTTCATCATTTGTCTAAGTTAATGTTTCTATTTTGACACATTTTTGGGCTTGATATATAGGAGTCAGTTTTTTAAAAATATTAGGTGCATAGAAAAGGAATAATCATCAATTGAGAATAAAGTATTGTGTAACCAAAGAATGCTCACATATGAAATCTTTACATCCTTGCACATCTGGATTTGCAGTTTTGAATACTCAATCATCTCAATATAGGATAGAATATTTTTTTACAACTGAAACAATTCATATAAAAACTAAAAGCCAACAAGTTATGTTATTCTACTTAAATGGATGCATGTGAAGGACATACAAATGTAACACATTTTCCTTATGTCTGAGAAAAGAAGTGAAATATTCAGAAAAATGTTAAATCTAAAATTGTGTGTATCATATGTTCTATATGATTAACAGAAGATTCAGAGATTCATATGACAAGGCAACGCCTTACTAAAATGTGGGACACAATAAAGTGATAGGATTTGATTTTACATTCTTAATAGAAAAGTGTCTAAAAAAACGTTGTTTTTCCTCTGTTTATATGCTTTCTATTTGATGGTTTTACTTTGATCCTGTCATGACATTTTGACCTTTTAAAAAAATCTAACGAATTTCAAAGTTAAGCCTGTGATCTTTGAGAGGCTAATAGAGTCAGAAATTATTGCCACCAAAGGACGATTAACTCAGTTTTGCAAGTATGAATAAATACTCAGATACTCTGGAACATCTCCAGAAAGTTACATCCCTATAGTACAAAAAAATAAGCTAACAAGCAAGCAAATTAAAAGAAACTTCTGTAGCACTTGATGTGTTAAGGGTATTTTTGTCTGGAAAAAAATCTATTCAAAAGTTCCACACTATGAATTTAATTGGGATCTAAAAATCCAATGGCTCTAAAATTTCAAGATTCCTCATGCTCAAGGAATTGTAAAGTCATCATTACTTAGAGTTTTTTTTTTGTTGTTTGTGAACTTCTCAGCTCTCAGTTCTTTGTTCTGTTTTCCAGATGACTGCTTAATGGAAGCCACTGAAAATGTGCATTCATAATTTATTTCTAAAGTAACAGCTGGCTGATAAAGAGCAGAACCAAGATCTCAAGATGATTCTGAAGTGCAAAATAAACAATGTGTGATGTTTAGCAAGTAGAATGTATTAATTAAGATTCTTTGCCAAGATATTTTTTGCCATATTATTTAAGGTCGTTCATTTTTTTTAATTTACAGAGAGCAGGATTAGTCACATAAGAATATAGCCTTTGAGGCTGTATATTTAACATCAAAATGGACTAATGATCTTAAATTCATTCTCTTCAGTCAGAAAGTTGCTTTCAAAGCAATTTCATCACATATAAGAAGTGCAATCTAGTCACATTTTATAAATTATTCCTACATAATTATATAACAAATCTTAGCTATTTTAAATTCTTCATACTACCTAAAAGAAGGGAAGCTATTTGGTTCTCTAAAGAAAGTATCTTCTGAAGAGTCTACTTCTAGTAAAATAATAATTCAAAATGTTAATTGAAAAGAAAAATGTGCTGATTTTTAAAATTTCAGAATCACTTGATTTGCATACTTTATGTGGACATCAAAAGATGATGCAAAGGTGTTACAATCTAATGTGTGCATCCAAGTGTCTGGTGCCTTGTGATCAGAGTCACTCCTTTTATTCTCCGTGAGCCCATCTATTCTTTCCCCAATTACCATGTCCCTCTTTTTTTAAAATCACATACATATATTGAGTGTTCATTCTGGTATTTGTCTCTTCTCTTTTTCATATACCTGTTCTCCTTTTTATTTCCTTCTCCCATTACAATTTTATTTCAGCTTCCTGATAGTCTTTTTTTCCTTTTTAAAGAAAACTGTTATTAAGAGCCTAGAAGTTTTACTTTGTGGTGGCTCATTCCTGTATAGAATATGCTTTAGTTAAATAAGTATTGAATATAAGCATATGCTTCTCTGTGTGTTTATATGGGAAGTTGCATCTTGGGTCTAAGATCTACATCTGGAAAAATACTTTATTTTAGATATTATTTTCAATCAAGTCTCTTTTAATTTTTTGCCCTGGGCTAACCTAGACCTTGATACCCCGTTTGTGCTTGCTGCCTTGCTAGAACAACAGGTGTTGGCTACTACACCCAGAATTTTCATGAGTTGAGAAGAAGACTTTTCAAATTTGTGCCCAGGCTGGCTTCTGACTATGATTGCTCACATCTTGGTTTCTCAAGTAGGTAAGATTACAGCCATGAACCACTATGCCTGGCTAATGAGATAATACTTTTTCTATAGAATTATTGTGAACCCTCAAAATGTAAAAGATAAAAGGTTTGAAAAAATGCAAGTCAAAAGCTACAAGTAGTCAGGGAAAAAAGTCAGTAATTGAGAGATTTACAGCAAAGGCTACTTTTTTTTTGCCAGTTCTGGGCTTGAGTTCAGGGCTTAAGCACTGTCTTTGGGTTTTCTCAAAGCTAGGGCTGTATCACTTGAGCCACAGCACCACTTCTGGATTTTTCTATGTGTGTGGTACCGAGGAATCAAGTTTTCATGCATGCTGGGCAAGCACTCTACCACTTGGCCAAACTCCCGGCACCTAAAGGATATTCTTTATGTGGATCAAAATAGGAGAGGCGTATCTTAATTTTATAAATGGGATTGTCTTAGAGAAGATTCTGTTACTTTGTAACAGAATGGGAATGTAATAAAATGTAAATGTATGGGAATGGATTTTGAACAATCTCTTCCACTTCAGGCTACTTTATTTTTTGCCTGGCTGGTCTAAGATTTTGGTCTTCTCACTTATGCTTCATGCTAGCTCAAATTACAGGTATGTATATCACCATAACTGGCATGTTTGTTGCAACAGGATCTTGTGAACATTTCTCCTGGCCTATAATGCGGTCCTTCCAATCTCTGCCTTGTGTGCATTAACAATGTCTTAAACATTATTCCTGATCAAAGAAAAATCATAGCAGTGATTTTTTGGCCTATTACCATTCAGGAGGTTCTTCTTCAATACTGAAATCCAAGAGGGTGCCTCTTAGCCAGTCTTACAGCACATCCATTCATGTGCATAGAACAAGCACAAAACATGTACACAAAAATGTATCTAATTTATTTCAGACAAGTCCAGTATGACTTAACACTGTCTTGAAGCCAGATGCCAGTGGCTCTCATTTATGGCTCTCAGCTCCTCAGGAGGCTGAAATCAGAGGATGGAGTTTCAAAGCCTGTCTGAACAATAAAGTCCGTGAGACCCTCATCTTCAATAATCATCAAGTAGCTGGAGGTGAAGCTATGGCTTATGTGATAGCCTTAAACACAAAATATAGGGACTGTGCACAGGCCCTGAGTTCAGGTTTCAGGATAAAAACATCCTAAAGAAAAAAAAAAGAAAAAAATCAATAACAAAAAAAGTGTCCTGGAGTATAAGAAGCTACTCGAATGCTTGCATAAATCTGATACTAACTCAGGCAATCCCCAACAGTCATCTAATTTTTCTTCCCAGTTGATTTCTATTTATATTTTTTGTAAATTAAATTAGATGACATTTATTTAACTCAAAAATCATGTTTTCTAATTTTAGAACAAGTAGGAACTCATTTTGCACCATGGCAGGATAGCAGGCATTTCATTACAATGCAGAACTTATCCCACCATGTATGCTTGTGTTTCCAGTCATCTACCTGCCTTTTAAAATTGACTTCAGAAAGGCCACTTCCCTCCCTCCCTTTCTGATTTGGTGCATATATCACAATTGTTTTTCCTGATATATGTGGTTTCTGTTGAACTTTTCTAAATCTTGGTTACCTTCCTTTCATCTCTACCCTCCTCATTTTAAAATTTCCATATTTATCCTTTCATGCCAAGAGTCTTGAAACATATTCTTAGCCTCTGCTAGAAGTGGCATAAATTTCCAGAAATCACAACTTTGTTTTTGCGAAGGTTGCTAAATCACAATCTCTCTGCTAATTTATGGAGAAAAGTCCTGTTGAAAGATAGGAAGAAGGCTTTCTTTTTCCTGTTTTGAAATATTTTAGAAGAGACCATGGATGGATGATATGCCAACAGAGCAAACAATATCATCACCATCACATTATCTATGTCTCACTTAGGAACATATGATTTATGGAAGGCAAAGCCTTAGTAGACAATGAAACACCACACACAGAGATGAGTCAGTAGTATTTGCACAGGGGCTGTTATGTGCTGGGACCCGCACCTGTGCAATCTACTGCGCTTCCTACAATGTCTTGTTTCAGTCATTATGAGCTTCTGTGAAGAATGTTTGGTATGTTGGCCAATGTCCAAATTAAGTCAATTGCTTTGAAGACAACTATGCTTCCAAAATTGACTCTGTAATAATGGGAGCAAGCCTGGAATAGATCAAAAGCAAAGATAATGAGGCACATTCAATGAGATCTCACTCACTGAACCAACAGTTAGTTACAGGACATTCTCAAGGAGAAAAATAACGTGAACAGATATCTCAAAGGGCTCTGACAAAGCAAAGCATTTGAGCTCAGCAGGAATAACTTCTCCAACGATTAAGATGACTACAGTAATTTGTTTTGTCTTCCAACATTCCTGTTTTGCTCATTCCCAAATTATTTTTGAATACCATTTTATTATGGAATTGGAATTAATTTTGTTGCACTTATTTTTGGAATTCTACTGTCCCTAAACTGTGAATGAAAATGAAAGTAGGTGAGTAAAAAAAGTGATCCATTTCCTTATTTTTCAACTAAGAGAATTTTTTTCATGTATTTTTTATTGTAATTAATAGAAGGGTTACATGATATTTGCCAGATAGAAGGTGCATTAATTAACATACATTGATACCCTTTCACATGTCTTGGTACCCATCACCCTCCCCCTTCCCCTCCCCCCTCATCTTGTTTTCCCCCCTTCCCTATCCAATTTCAAATAACAAAATACAAATATATCCGATATAACAGGTAACAAAGTGAGATACTATAACAATATGAGATAACCAAGGGACAGCAAAAGAGATGAGAAATAACATAGTACATTAAGGACAACAATCATTCATTATATGGCTTTGTTTCTGTATCCTAGAGGTCCGTTCATTTAGCGTCATACTATATGGCCTTATGTATCAAGGTTTTGCTCTATTGCAAATCTCTGCTAGGAGAGCCCAAGGTTTCTACTGATTATAACAAATGAGGAAAACCATTGAGCCTAAGTTCCTCTGAGTCTGGCTTACTTCACTTAATATGAGTTTTTTTTAAGTCTTTCCATTTCCTAACAAATGGGGCGATGTCATTCTTTCTGACAGCAGCACAGAATTCCATTGTGTACAAATGCCACATCTTGTTGATCCACTCATCAACTGAGGTACATTTAGGTTGGTTCCATATCTTTGCTATGGTAAATGGTGCTGCAATGAAAATCGTTGTGCTAGTGGATTTAGTATGTCCCTGTTTCTGGATGATTGGGTAAATGCCAAGTAGTGGAATTGCTGGGTCATAGGGGAGCTCTATGTTTAGTCTTTTGAGGAACTGCCATACTGCTTTCCATAGTGGTTGAACAAGTTTGTACTCCCACCAACAGTGTAGTAGTGATCCCTCCTGGCCACATCCCCTCCAGCATCTGTTGTTATTAGTTTTCTGTTTCCTGGCCATTCTAACTGGAGTGAGGTGGAAACTTAATGTTGTTTTGATTTGCATTTTTTTATGACCAGAGATGTTGAGCATTTCTTCCTGTGTCTATAGGCCATTTTTGTTTCTTCTTTAGAGAAGTCTCTCTTTAAGTCTTTGACCCATCTTTTAATGGGATGGTTGTTACTTTGGAGATTTAGTTTGGGATTGATTCAATTTTTTGAGCTGTTGATATATTTTAGATATGAGTCCTTTGTCCTCAACTAAGAGAATTTTGTGAGGATGAAATAATCTAACTTTAAATGCTTATTTCTTTTATTCTTATTTTTAATGTTGCATGTCATAAACTGGAGAGCCCTGGGTGTTTTTACTTAATTCCTAATATCAAATCACATACTAAATGCCCTTAATTCTCAATCCTGTTTCTTAGAATGTATTGTTTGCTATCAACCTTTACTAAAATATCTTACTCAACAATGTAACCGTATTGAATTAATATTTTTACCATAGTGCTGAGAGCATTGAGCTTTGTAGTCAGGTGCTCTATGGGTGAGTCATGTCTATATCCCTGTCCTGCACAGGTTATTTTGAGATAAGTTCTCTTGAATTTGTCTGTCTTGAGTATCCTTGAACCAAGATCCTCAGATGGAAGATATTTTCTATTCAGAAAGTACAGAAAGTATCTTAGAAAATACTGATTTATGTTCATTTCTATGCACAAAATTTTCTTCCTTTCAAGAGTATATTTTTTTAAGTCTCTGTGAATACCTCTCTATTCTTGTTATAGCCCTGGTGTTAACATTTTAACAAGCTAATTCGTTCTTATAATGTGTCGACGACTAGAGAAGAAGGGACATGCCTTGCTTATCTATACCTAGTATGGGTTGATATATAGACAAACTGTACATGATGAATGTATGTGAAGGAATAAACTGATGAAAGATGCCATACTGAACAGTAAGATATCATAGGCATTGTAGAATTAAGTACTGCCAGCCCAGGCAGGACAGACTCTAACGTGAGATTTACATCTCCTATCATCCACCCAAAAGGTGGAAGTGGTGTATAGCTCAGGTGATAGAGTGCTAGGTGTGAGCAAAACGAGCTCAGGGATAGCAGCTAGGCTGAGTACAAATCCCAGAAGCAGCACCCAAAACAACAACAACACACACATATACATACACACACATGATCAATATATGCAATAGATTACTTTAGAGGATATTCAACTCTTTCTGTACCTGGTTAGAGTTTATGATGCTGAATGAGATGGAGTCATTCCTGTTTGTAACCTGATGAGATTTCCATGCTGAGGGAAATGAATTTCTGTGGACTTATTTATATATCAGCTTCACTTCCCTATTCAAGTCAGCTATATGAAACACATAGAATTCAACCAGAAAAATGCAGTTCTAATCTCTGAGAATCAAATGGTGAGTTGAGAGGATTAAAGGAATTCCTCCCCCCCCCCATTAAGAGATAAGTCAAAGTATCCTGGATGAATAGAGGAGAGCTCTGAAAGCTTTCCAAGTAACCAAAATAATCCTTCTATAAATGTATTTTATTGATTTAGATAAGACATGATGTATTTGGTATCGTTTGTACTATTACATTTGTGAATTTTTGAAAAATGTTGGCTTCCGTCCATGCCAAAATAAAAGCCACAGATAAGAAAAGAAAAAATAACCCACACAAATATGTGTTCATGGGACTTGATTCCTACAACAAAGTGAATGTATTGTGAAGGAAGCTTTCAGGATCTACCAGCCCTTCTCTCCAATCTCTTCTGTTTGAATGGATAAAGGAGTTACATGCACATGGTTGCACAGTTAAGGGATATCATTGTCTTCCTATTAACATGCATTAAGGCTCTAAATCTCTGCAAACACTCTGGTTCTACTTACACAGAACCTTGGTATTCATTGGTACCACATACATAGAAAAAGCCAGAAGTGGTGCTGTGGCTTAAGTGGTAGAGCACTAGTCCTTAAAGCCCAGGGACAGTGTTCAGTCCCTAAGTTCAAGACCCAGGACTGGCAAAAAATTACTGGTTTCTTGTTTTTGTTTTCCCCATAAGAAATGACAACAATGACTTAGATTGTAGCCATTTAATTTGCTTTCAAATGAAATATGATGTCACTTTGAATGGGACATCTGATGTCTTAACATCTTTTTTCCATATTATTTCAAGCTTATACTCCTGGATATAATAGTTGTACATTTTATGAAAACACTTGTCAAAAATCAATCATTCAAGCACATAAAATATTTGGTTTAATGTAAACTGATGCCTTAGAAACATGTATTGATTGATATTTTTTATGGTGCCTGGGCTTGAATTTAGGATCCAGGCTGACTTCAAACCGTAATCCTCCAGTTCTCATTTCCTTGAATACCTAGTATACCAGTAATGAGATGCCAGGTTATGGATTGCTGGGTTCTATTTGATGACCACTTCTTGAAACACTGATTTATGCAAAAGTTAAGCTAATGATAGTTGGAAAACTGAGATGACTTTCCCTCTGGTGATTTCAATTTTATACTTGAAATCTTTTATATTTTGTCTCTGTTTTTTTCCATAGTCTTTGACCAAATCTTAAGTGTGTCATCTAATTGAAAACAGACTTGCTGATGTTTTCTACAAAAGTCAGAGTAAGGGTTAAATATAATAAATAGAAATATAAGTCTAGACATTCCAACTGGGTATTTGTTGCCAGGAATGTGAATCAGTCTGGGCAGCAATAAAAAATCTGGATTATTTTAAAGTGATAATCAGATCTTGAATTTAAGTGTCCATATTGTGTTTGTATGAAAGGCTGAACTTGAAGGACTTGTACTTGGAGACTTGGGGATTAAATGAACTCATGCACAGATAGTTTTCCTGGGTGATGTTAGACCAGACACATCAAAGGTCAGTGATGCAGGGAAAAGAAAAGCTGACAGAAAAGTAAGCTTCAGTGTCTAGGTAAAAGATGGCAACCAGCTTAGCTCGATTATGTAGTGTGAGGAATGACTCGGCTGCATGCATTAGGGTAATGAACTCAGAAAAACCCATAGTCCATTATGAGGGAGGAGGAGATGTTTCAACAGAGATGAAAGAACCAATCATGAGACTGTACACAGCACATGTCCAACCTTCAATCAATCAGACCAGGAGTACTTCCTAAGACAAGGGAACCCATATGAAGAGTTCTGAGAGAAAGGCAGTGGACTCCCACTTTTAATGAAATCCATTCTGTCTACTTTCTACATTTTTCCTGCCCTGAGATTCTTTGATGGGCAGAGGAAATGAAACTGAACCCTTAGACATCATCAGAACTGTGGCTCCACATCCTCTGTCCTCGTCCAACTGTAGGTCCCTAAATTCAGCCACTTCCTTTGTGTTGAAAAGGAAGTAGGAAATAAAAGGCAGTGAATACACAGACCATTGTTCAAAAGGAAGACTTTGAAACAGGATGTACATGCTGTGGTTATTAACAGCACCCCCCCACACCCTTAGGTTTTCAATTCCTGCCCAGACTAACTTACATTCCTATCTGAGCAGCTTCCCTGGAATGTCTGCTACTAAGTAACCCTGTGGTCTGAAGTGATGGATTGGGAAAAAGGGATAGCTCTCATGTGCTTTTAATATGGCAGCGGATTCAGGTGGCAGATGGAGTCAATAGTCTACCTTCTTCTGGATGAAACTCTACAAAAAATTTACTCGCCACAAATCACCTTTTGTCTTTTAGAGGATTTTTTCCCATATATACATTATTGTAATTACTAGAAGGGTTACATTATATTCACCAGATAGAAGGTGCATTGCTTCACAAATATTGATACCCTTTCTCATGTCTTGATCCCTATTTCCCTCCCCCTACCCCTCCCCTCATCTGTTTTCCTCCCTTCCCTAACCCACTTCAAATAAGCAAATATACATATATACAATATATCAGATAACAAGGTGAAATGCTGTAACAATATGAGATAACCGAGGGACAGCAAAAGAGATGAGAGATAACATAGTACATTAAGGACAACAATTACTCATTATATGGCTTTTGTTTCTATATCCTAGAGGTCTTTTCATTTAGCATCATACTATATGGCCTTATGTATCTATGTTTTGTTCTATTGTAAATCTCTGCTAGTAGGGCCCAAGGTTTCTACTGATTATGACAAATGAGAAAAACCATTGAGCCTAAGTTCCTTTGAGTCTAGCTTACTTCACTTAATATGAGTTTTTTCTAAGTCTTTCCATTTCCTTACAAATGGGGGGATGTCATTCTTTCTGACAGCAGCACAGAATTTCATTGTGTATAAATACCACATTTTGTTGATCCACACATCAACTGAAGGGCATCTGGATTGGTTCCATGTCTTTGCTATGGTAAATATTGCTGCAAAGAATATCATTGTGCTAGTGGATTTAGTATGTCCTTGTTTCTGGATGATTAGGTAAATGCCAAGTAGTGGAATTGCTGGGTCATAAGGGAGCTCTATGTTTAGTCTTTTGAGAAACTGCCATACTGCTTTCCATAGTGGTTGAACAAGTTTGCACTCCCACCAACAGTGTAGTAGTGATCCCTCCTGGCCACATCTCCTCCAGCATCTGTTGTTATTCATTTTCTTGATCCTGGCCATTCTAACTGGGGTGAGGTGGAATCTTAGAATTGTTTTGATTTGCATTTCTTTTATGACCAGAGATGTGGAGTATTTCTTCATGTGTCTGTTGGCCATTCTTATTTCTTCTTCTTCAGAGAAACCTCTAAGTCTTTGGCCCATCTTTTAATGAGATGTTTGCTTCTTTGGAGATTAGTTTGGGAGTAATTCAATTTTTGAGCTGTTGGTATATTTTGGAAGTAAGGCTTTTGTCCACTGTTTGGTTAGTAAAGATCTCCCACTCTGTAGGCTTTCTAGTTTGCTAGCTACATCCTTTGCCATACAGAAGCTCTGCAGTTTAATTCAGTCCCACTAGAGGATTTTTTTAAAGGTGAAATAAGACTAAAATGGCCTGGCAGCAATCAATCAGTCAAATATGTTCAGAGAACTTCTGTGGACTCCAAAGTGCATTGAAGTCAAAAAGAAAGAAAAAAAGAACAGGAAACACAATCAAAACAAAGTAATAGAAGTAATAGAAGGTTCTAAAGCTACATTTTTCAATGTTGAAAGAACTTTAGGGAAGTATAAAATAAATGGAAAGCGACAGTTATATGTCCTCTTATGTTAAGACAAACAAAGGTCCAGATGATGCTTCTCAAATCAAACATGTGCTAGAATATTCAAGATAATAACATGCTATGATGTGCACTGAATCTGGGGCACTGAGGTTTATGTTATCCCACTTGAGAGAAACAAGATGGTTTAATGTTAAATGTTTGGCCTAATGAATCAGACTACACTTCAAACTATGTGCTGACTTGTTTCTCTAACCCATAGAAATTATTTTAACTAAATTTAGGTTCCTGGCATAAGAAAGGGTAGAGTGGTTCCTTCAGTTCCCAGTCTTCTCTTTGCCTTTAATCGAGTGAGATTAAGTAACATGGCTAAGCCTACACAGAGAAAGGAAGTACTAACACAAGAAATCAGTGTGTTCTGCAAAATCCACTTGATCCTACAACATCCACAGTTCAACAGTAACTCAACTGAAGGGAATCACAGGGGTTCTAAGGTGATTCTGTCTACCTCTCCAATCTCACAAGAACAAAGATGGTCACAGTTATTGATGTGACTTAACAATTGTTATCAAAACCCCTACATTGGCACATTGCCAATCTCAAGTCTGGTTTTAAATATAATGAATCTATCTTTCCTTAATCTATGAGCAGCCATAAAATTAATGTGAATAATTATTGTATCGACTATCAAGAGTTCACAGGGACACACAGTAGAATGGACAATTAACAAAAAACTCTAAATGAAACTAATATTTAGTACTTGTCATAAATAGTAGCCAGTTAAGATCATAGGAAATAATTGTGAAGAAAAATATCTGAAGGTGAGCACAGAGCTGTACTCTGGCATGGGTTTCCTGCTCTATCTATAAATAGAAGAACATGGGTTTGTAACAGCAATTATATTATTATAAGAGATCCAAGTTGATCACATATTCTTAAGCATGTTACTTTTATGTTAGGCACACAATCTTTAGCACTCAAATATATACTTGCTAAAATATGGCTCATGATCTTTGCCCAATTTTAACTGAATTGTCTGTTAGTAAGCAAAAGAAACAATACAATATTTCTTAAAGTATGCATACATTTAAGTGCATATTCAAGACTCTTAAATAGTAGCTTTCAGTATTGTTTATGAAATAGACAGCTATTAATGGACTTTGAAAAACAATTCCTAAATTGTTTTTATCCTAAATATCACTTTTCTTGCCTTGTGGTACAAATCAGAATATCTATTAATATCTATTACTGAATGGCTTATTATGTAGGCTAATCCCTTATGTGTCCTGTATACTTCTAGCACTACATATTTGAGGATATACATCTGCATGAGTATCCCTAATATTGGTATTTGAACTGTACGTCCTTCTCTGAACATGAACCTTTGATTGGAACTGCTTTTTCAATAATTGATTAAAGCAAGCGCTGAGGTAGGTACTGTGACTTTGAAAGCTCGGTAGTTTTGGTCTTGTCACAGACTAGCTAGGGAGATAATAACATCAACAAAAATCAATATAAGTTAGCTATATCAGGTGTGATAAGTTCTATGTGAGTAAAATGCCATGGAAATATTTTAGGAAGATTCTGACTTCTAGCAGTGGATATCACAAACATGAGATGGGAGTTTCATGGCCAGGCACAGTGCCTCATGCCTGTATGAAGAGCCTGAGACTCTTACCTCCAGATAACTTCTAGAAAACAGGAAGTGGTTCTTGGCTCAAGGGTAGGTTGGTAGCCTTGCGCTGAAGAGCTCAGGGACAAGGCCTCAGCCCAGAGTAGGGTTGTAGCCTTGAGCTGAAGAGCTCAGGGACAGTGTCCAGGCCCAGTTCAAGCCTTATGGCCCCCTCCACAGAAATAATAATAAAATTAAGAACATGTGACTCTTACCTCCAATTAATCACTAGAAAAGGTGAAGTAGGTCTGTAGCTCAGGGGTAAGGCGGTAGTCTTGAGCTGGAACAGGGCAGTGCACAGGCCAAGTTCAAACCCCATGATCCACCAAAAAAAATAGTCTCATGGATTTTAGTGCCCAGGCTGGCTTTTTGAACGGTGATCCTCAGATCTCAACCTCCTGAGTAGCTAGGATTACAGGCATAAGTCACTGTGCCCTACCATACAATTGCTATTTTCAACTCCAGTAATTATGTGACAGTATAAGAGTTCCATAAAATGTGTATTTTTCTATTTAAGCTCTTAAGAAGTACTGGAGAATGAAATACAGAAGTCATTAGCCCTGTAGATCTCATGCATCCAAATGTGTGCTCTCCTGTAACAATTAGTATTTCACAATCTCTAGCCCTGTAGATACATAGTAATGTGGAGAAATACATACAAATGAGTGTATGTGCATATATATCTGCATACACACATTTATGCATTTACTCACCTGTTACTATATCTTCAGAATATATATTTTAAACACACATATACACATCTCTCCAAAATCATACTATGTATTCAAATTATTTTAAAATGACACTTTGCTTATTTAAATTAAAAAAATCTGATATTCCAACTTTGTCTCTTTTAGACCAGATTTCTTTGCCATTCCTGAATACTCAAAAGTCAAGCAGTTACCTTTACAGTCCTGAAAGCACACTTTCTTTTAAAACTACAAAGCCTCTGTATTAATAGAATCTCAAACATTCCATCGTGGTGGCTCAACATGCTGAAATGTGAGTTCAGAAAGCCCATTTTGATCTGAGCTGTTTACTCTGATTTTCAGCAGGGGATACTGAACAAGGGTTCACAGTTCAGTTCTTGAAACTGTGGGCCACTCTGGGAACCGCAGTGAGTCTAAACTGGCAACTCCCAGAATGCCAAGGAGACAGGGAAAAGGGTTGTTTCTGACATTTTTCAAATGATTTTCTAGACAGACTTCTTCTATTTAAAAGTTTTTGAAAGGGGGTTTCAGTACTTACAGAGTCAGATTCAGAGGTGAAGAGATGGTTACTACTGTGGTGGAGAATGCATAGATGGGATGATCAAGTGTGACTGGGAAAGAAAAGAAGTGGGAAGAGAGGAAGAAGTATGGGTACAGGCCAAATAGAAAAATAATCTTATTATCAAGCATCTTGCTTGTATTTGATAAATGCAATCCAAATTACTACATCATTATAATGGAATTTCTGAGATAATAAAAAATACATCCTGTCAATTAAAATACAATGCAAAAATCAATGTTAATAAAGAAAAAAAAGTCTCTAAAAAATCCTTAATCTACACACCTACTTTACCAATAGAGTGGCATCTTTATGCTTCAATCAAAGAAACCATGTTTAATCAAACAGGACAAGAGTGCATTTGGGTAGCACAATCCACAAATGTTGCATTATTAATCACCCCTCATTCCTACATTCTTTTATTTTTATTTCCATTTTTTGCCAGTCCTGGGTCTTGAACTCAGGCCATGAGCACTGTTCTTGGCTTTCTCAAGGCTAGAGCTCTACCACTTGAGCCACAACACCACTTCTGGCTTTTTCTATGTATGTGGTACCAAGGAATCGAACATGGGTCTTCAGGCATGCTAGGAAAGCACTTTACCACTAGGCCAAACTCCCAGCCCTATACTTCCTTTTTATAGATGAGCAGATTTTGTAACAAATGTTGTTGACTACTGGGGAGGTTTTCATTAAGGCCCTGTCCTTGGGAAACGATGGAGGTATTCTTCCCGTCTCATGCAAAACATGCATCTGTTCCACCCCACAAGACACAAGTTCCTTTGGAAGATCTGGCAGGTGATGGACCTTAGATACCCTGGCATTTGTGACAATATTCAGCAAATACTAAGAATCTCTAAGGTGAACATACATGAGCAGAAATGAAGACGAAACTGGAGACATCAGGGGAAACACAGAATCCAGTTTCAACATGGCTCTCAGGACTTTTTGTGAACAATGTCTTCCCTTTCAGTTCCATCACAAGTTAGGAAACTCAGTTTGAGAACTAAAACATCCCCAAATGACACATATTCCTAGCTCATCTCACTATGGAAAGCCAATATGGTCACTGAGTTCTGGAAAACATAGGAGAACCAAGGCAGAAATTTCAGCTGACAGACTCATGTCCCATAACCAATGAAATTTGGCCCTGAAAATGAAAATTTTATGACTACCTAACAGCCATGGTAGCTGTGAACAATCTTTGGGACAGGGACTGAAGACTTATTAGGTACAAGCTTCTCATTTCTTATTGCAAACTGCTTTGCCTTGATGATAAGAACTGTAGAAATCACCATGGTCACTTTCCCTTGGTTGTTCTAGTCGGTGTTCACTGAAAAATGATTCATTGCTTTCAGGCCTTGCACATTTTGATAGGGTACAAATATTTACTTGGAATGAAGTGAGATAATCATTATAGCTTATCTGTTCAGAAATAGAATTGCTGAAAATTCACACTGAACGTAAAACGATATTAAATGAAATAGAGTTGCTAAAATGGGCTAGAAATTAATTTCAATAAAGGTTTTTTTCAAGTAAATTTTTAAAAAACAATGGAAAACTGTTACTTTGTATACTGCATTAGTTTTTTTGTTTTGTTTTGTTTTGTTTTTTGCCAGTCCTGGGCCTTGAACTCAAGGCCTGAGGCACTGCCCTTGGACACTTTTTGCTTAAGGCTAGCGCTCTGACACTTGAGCCACAGCACCACTTCTGGTTTTTTTTGTGTATGTGGTGCTGGGGAATAGAACCCAGGGCTTCATGCATGCTAGGTAAGCACTCTACCACCAGGCTATGCTCCCAGCCCCTGCATTAGTTTTTTGTTTGTTTGTTTGTTTGTTTGTTTTTTTAAGAAGTAACTTATATCCTGAAATCTCTTTAGTGCAGTAGATACTAATTTGTCATTTAGAAATAACCATAGGATAGGTGTTTAATCACTTCTAAAGAAAGAGTGCTTTGTTTTGTCATAATCAGTAGAAACCTTGGGCTCTCCTAGCAGAGATTTATAATAGAGCAAAACCTTGATACAAAAGGCCATACAGTAGGACACTGAATGAAAGGATCTCTAGGATATAGAAACATAAGCCATATAATGAATGATTGTTGTTCTTAAGGTACTATGTTATCTCTCATCTCTTTTGCTGTCCCTTGGTTATCTCATATTGTTACAGTATCTCACTTTGTTACCTGATATATTGGATATATTTGTATTTGGTTATTTGAAATTGGATAGGGAAGGGGGGAAAACAAGATGAGGGGTGGGGATGGGGGGAGGGAAATTGGGACCAAGACATGTGAAAGGGTATCAATGTATGGGAAGTAATGCACCATCTATCTGGCAAATATCATGTAACCCTTCTATTAATTACAATAAAAAATAAATGAAAAAAAAGCAAGAGTGCTTTGTTTTGTTTTCCACTGTATTTTGATTTGGTCCCTCGGGGTTTCTTAATGCCATGCACTGTCTTTGTTTGAGATAGACAAGGCTCATGGATTGAAAGTGGAGCAAGGGAACAGGCATAGTTTGAATACATTTCAACCTTCACACAGTATTTCTGAGATCCACATTTGGATAAGCATAGAACATAGAATTTTCAATAAAAATCCACTTGTACGTTCACCTACAATTTCTAGCATCACCTCTGCTCCCCTGTGACAATTGGAGACAACAAACTCATGAACTTTCTTGCGCAGACTGGCTTTGAACTGTGATCCTCAAATCTCACTCTCCTGAGTAGCTAAGATTACAAGCATGAGCCACCAGCACCCAGCTAAATATTCAGAAAACCTAGGAGCTTCTTATGAAAATATGATATGGAAATTACAGCTAATGGAAATTTAAAATTAGGTATGGCAAAAATCTGTTCCTACCAATAGGTAAACACTGAAAAACAAGTGTTGGTGCATTTTACTTGTTTTAGATTTGTTTTACTTTCAAAAAGCGAAATTATCAATCCATTACAATCTAGGTTATGCATTTCTACAGATTATTGGGCACTTAAGCCTGTGTTTTCTTCCATGTAGCAATTACATGTTTTCTGGACTCTACTATTATATGAAAGAAATATTTATAAATATTTAGTATTTATTAGAATATGTGTATATGTATATAAATATTTTGGTTAATGTTACTGTGCTTTGTTGTCTGTGTGCATTAGTTTTGTTTAAGAGAAATACACTCTACCATATGACATTGTAAAACATATGCGTCAAAATTATCCTAGTTGAGTTTGAATTTTGGCACCATATTTTACTTGCATTGCGTAAGTCACCAAGTTCTTTAAATCTCACCTCTGGTTTCTGAACATATATTATGTACATCATCTAGTTTATAAAGTTTCTATGGAGACACACATACAAACATGCACACATAGTGCTTAAATCAGATCCTACATTAAGTTTATCACCTGAAAAATATTGGCTGTTATTACATATATCATCTGGTAGACATTTCTAAAATGAATTATTACATTATTACCAAAATGAATACTTGCTTAGAATGAGAGTACCAACTTGTACTTTGATTATGTAAGGTTCATTCATTCATTGATAGTTTATTTTTCTCTAGTGCCTTCTCGGTCTCCTTAAATTTCTAGAGATCCTCTTGAATATTTGAAAAATAGATGCTGTATCATATATAAATAGAACATGATAAATACACCATAATAATCAATACCTTTCACATGCATGGAGTACAAACCAGTTAAATTGTAAAACACCAAGTAATATGGGTTTTCTCCTATGATTAGCTTCTCTTTTATGAAGAGAAAGAATTTCTAGATATTATATATTATGTTATAATATACATTACATATTTATATCATTATATTATATAGTATGTATTACTAAGTCAGAAAATGCTTTCTTTCCTTCCCAAATGAAAGCAGCTTATACAATCATTCTGCCCTTTACTTTAAAAGAAGAACATCTGTTTTTACATCTAACAATTTCTCTAAGAATTAAAGAAAATTGTATCCAAACTCATTTTTCATCTGCACATTGTTTCTTCAAGTAGAGATTACATTCTCTTAGAGCTCAAGGAGTCAGATATGCAGTGCCTGGGGGCCAAATCTCTGAAAACTCTGCGCAGAGTACAACATCCTTACAACTTGCTCTTCTGGCTATGCATTCCACCTTCTCCTAACATGCTCTGAAACTACTGGTGCTCTGTGTCTTGGAAAACTGACTGTGAACACAGATGCTGCATGGGTTTCGGTGCTTCCTGAGGGCTTGCAGTGAGAACACAGGCGGAACTAGTAAATGTTGAGAGGACATTTGGAGAGTGGGGATCAGTTGTGTGAGTCCATGAAGCTGAAGATCATTTCAGTCAGCTCTGTCTGTTACCCAGAGCTGCCTCACCCCTTACGTCTTCCCACCGTGGAATACAAGCCTCTTCCGTGACTGTTGCTGGGTGCTTTGCTTTCTTCATGTTCAGCATGTTCTCTCCACTTTTGTAACTAGCACCTTCGTTTAACTTGCTTCAGTTACTTAATTAGGAGAGTACCTTTTCAAGTCGCTGATTTTTTAATTTTATATTTAAGTAACCTTAGAAAATACCAGGAATTATGAAGATACAATGATAGTAAACATCACAGGTGTCATTATCATTCCATTGCATTTCATTCTGTCATAGCAATATTTCCCATGTATGTTTGTGCTAGGAATTACTTCTCATTTTGAAATCTCATAAAGTCTAAATGTTTAATTACTTTAACACATCTAACTAATATGTATTCAGGGATGGGAAGGAGCTGGAGGGGTAATAGACAACCATGTATTTACTAAGTATATATTTATCATGGAGTCAAACTTCCAGATCCTCAAAATGTCTGAATTAATCAATGTACATTGATAACCACAATACCTTAGCACCCTTGAGATACTGGATCCTGGAAAGTGTGAGGTGTTCTAGGTAGGGGACTTACTCTCTTTCTCAAGCTGGAGAGTGTGTTTCTGGAATGGCCACTCCATCCTTGTTACTCATTCTAACAAAATCTGCTGTACTAGTTGCACAACATGTGGACTGGGCGGTCATTCAGGAGAGCTGGAGTCATTTCTGCTGAAGAATTTTCTACACTAGACATGCTTCAAAACTTACCATGGGACTCTTAAGGACTGGGAAGAGCTTTGCTTTCTTTATGGGCAGGTAAGCAAGGGAAATGGGCTCCTGTTCACTATTTTTTGTTTGTCTTTCCCTGTTCACTAGTTGTCCTCAGTGAAGACAAGTCAACATGTGTTCCCTTCAACACCTCTATATCATCTAAGTTCATGGCATAGCTTGTAGCCTCCCACATCTGTGGTCCTTATGTATCTATAGAAACAAATTAACAAGTCTCTCAAAGCTGGCTGTGTAGTTAGGCCCTCTTGTCTTTTCCTCCATTCCCTCTGTGTTGGCAGCAAGACTGAGGTCCTCCTCATCTTCATGCTGCTTTCCCTGAGGTTTAGGGAAGGGTGGAGTGTCCCACCATAGCTTTCACCAGGGCGTCTACTTTCAATGTCAGTGGGCAAGAAAGCCTCTTCCTAGATGTTTGAAAGCGAGATTATTTAAAAATAATTCCCTGAGCTAGAAAAAGCAGAGTCCACCGCAAAGAGCACAATGTAGAGTTTGACCTGAGACCTATTATTAGGGAGGTGCAGTAGGCCCAGCTGCAGCAAAGGAGAAGGTGGACCACAAACACCAGGGCCCCGCGGGGCTGGCTCAGGGCGAACACTGCTGTACTCACAGACAGTTTGCTTACCTTGGCTGAGTTCAATCCAAGGACTGTGTGAAAACCCCAAAGAAAGCTTGCTTTGCGCTCTGGTGAGCCCCTGGATCTATATGGTGTGACTCGGCAGGGTGCTTCTGGAAGCCACAAACATTTGCTTTTAGGGCTGAAAGAACCCCACATGGATAAACTAAAGCAAAGTCACCTTATTCAGTATGGGTCTCCAGATTGTTCAAACAGGACTTTGGTGTTGAAGTGAAAAATACTCTCTTTAAATTGCTGCACCCTGAAGCCCTTTGACATTATGTGGGACATGGGAGTGATTTAAATAAATGACAAAATTATAACCTCCACCTCTCACTCAAAAAAAAAAGTTTAAAGGCTCTGTTGTAAATCAACTGGATTTTTAATATTCATTTATGTATATTTATTGTAATTAATAGAAGGTTACATTATATTCACCAGATAGAAGGTGCATTATTTCACATACATTGATACCCTTTCTCATGTCTTAGTCCCCATTTTCCTCTCCCCACTCCTGCCCGTCCTCTTGTTTTTCCCTCCTTCCCTATCCAATTTCAGATAACCAAATACGTATATATAAAATATATTAGATATCAAGGTAAACTACTGTAACAATATTAGATAGCTTTAAAATTGCTTTTCAACAGCATTCTCACACTTCTTCCTTTCAAGTGTTGGTAAAAACTATGAGTTTTTAAGATCTTCCTAGAGATCATCATAATTTCATAAGATTATTTGACTCTTCAGCTCCAGTTAAGAAAAGAAATTAGCAACAATATCAGCAAGTGTCAACTTTCTCTAAATTTAATAAAATTTTTCTATAAAAAGGTACATTTTTCTACATTTAATTCATGAAAAATTTAATAGAAATTTCATGTATTTTATTTAAAAATTGTTTACAGACAGTAGTATGACTTTTGCCTAATGTATCTAAAATATTAATTACTATGTTTCTTCCACATATATAACATATAAATATGTTCATATATATACAGATAGAGAGAGAGATAGATGATAGACAGAAACAAAGATCTTTGTTGGTATTAGAGCTTGAGCTCAAGGACTCCTACTTGCTTGGTAGTTGCTTTACTATTCAAATCATGCCCCCAGTTAGTTAATTTTTTTGCCAGCCTTGGAACTTGAACTCAGGGCCTGAGCACCGTCCTTAGGCTTTCTCAAGGCTAGAGCTCTACCACTTGAGCCACAGCACCACTTCTGGCTTTTCCTATGTTGCAGAGGTCTTTGTGCAAGCTAGGCAAGCACTCTACCACAAGGATATACTCCCAACCTCGATTAATTCATTTTCTTTATGGCTACTTTTAATATTAACAGCTATTACCAATCAGGTGACTAGAAATGATTTACAAACTATTCATTCATGTATGGTGATTCTGAACTCAAACAATATTTGATTCCTTAGCAAAAGTGGTCTATAAAAACCTAGTGAAATATTTCCCCTCAAAATTTAAGTGAACATTTTATTTTATTCTATAAACTATAAGAAATTATAGCTGTGATTTGTCTTTCAGATCTCCTCTTAATTCAGTCACATATCATCAAACTTGTCTTTCGAAATTTTTGAACATTTTATAAAACACCCACAACTTTATTCAACCATCAGCATTATCTAAGATATTTTTTCCTTAAAAAGAAAGAGAGTGTCTCAAAGTAGTCACTCTCAATTTCTCTCTACCATAGCCCTGACACTCACTAGTCTATTTCCTGTCTTGATGAATTTACCTTTTCAGGAAATCACATCTAAAGGGAATATGTAATATATGGCCTATCATATACTGCTCTGAACCTTGATTGTCAGGAACCCCCATAATTAACGACCATCAACCCACTACTCACTGCTCCATTCAACATCTGGAAAAGCAAAGGATGGGCAATGTAATGCCTCTTAGCCCCTAATAGCAGTTAATTTTAGTTTTTTGTCCTTGTGTATGGGGATCAAAGAGGAGCAGTGCTTAGAAGAGGCCTAAAAACCTTTCAGGCACTGGAGCCAGCCATCTCTCATGTTCAACTTGAGTCTTCTACCTTTTCTAGCTTTGGCTTTACTTATAGGATAGGCTTGCTTCATTGCCTTCTGCCATCCCTCATAGTCTTGATTGCTTCTTCTCCCTGCAGTTGCTCCTGTTCACTCTCCAGACTGCTTGAGCCACCTTCTCAAGACTAATACTCAAGCCACTGCTACCACTACCTCTTCCATCCCAGTCAATGCCACCAGTGCCATCTGATTAAATCTTCACCTTCACTAATTCCAACAGGAAATGAATAACATTTGTATGTGAGTGGAAAATGGAGCCACAGAAGAGTCTATATCTGGGGAGAAGAGCTGGTGGTAGCATTACTGGCAAAACAGTAACAAGAGAGTTTTAAATAAGAGCCTAATCAAGGGACTGCGGAGGACATCTCACATGCACCAAAATAAGAACTTGTAAATAAAATAAGAATTCATGAGTAGCTTTTAGACGTAACTGCATAGAAGCATAGGTTAGTGGAGACATTCGCTTACTTTTAGCTATATAACTTTTGCACCCATGACTTATTTTGTTTTCACCTTATCCACCATTAAATGAACATTATAACAACTTTATCCATAGCAATCCACCAGTGAAAAAGAAACAGACACAGAATGATAGAGAGATTGGGAAGTTAAAGAGGTGCAACAAAATTCTCATTAGAAGTTGAAACTGAGACATTAGAGAGAAACAAAAAGAAGAACCCTGTGGTGGGGAGTGAATAAGTTATTTTTATTATTTTAGAAGGAGGAATTGATAAAACTACAAGGGACATGGGTGGCTTTGGAAATAAAAAAAAGAAGAGGATCTGAACTCTTATGGATAGGCATGAGGAAAGAATAAGAGAAGATGACTATGGGGCCTAGGAGAGAAGAAAGTTAATGAAAACAGCTGGGAAAATTTTCACTCACCCTGCCATTTTTGCCTAGTGTGCTGATAAATTTTCAGAAATAATCTTGCTAAATACAGAGGATTCAGAATCCTGCTATCAATATGAACATGCTTTGTGATTTTAATTTCTAATATAACTCAAATTCCATGTCAGAAAAATTTGTAGTTTTGACAAGACACATACTTTGGTAATTGTACTGAAGGCTATGTGAGTAATGATGGTGTTGCTTATTTTGGCCTATTAGAGTTCAGGTTCCTTTAAAAGGAAAATGGTAAATGTAGAGGGCATAAATGGATGTCATTTAATTCTGAAATCTTTCCTGAAGATGTTCCAATGAATTTTCTTTCGTTAGAAATTAGTTCTCATTAGGAACAGTAGCTAGAGATGCGTGCTACCATTTTTTAAACTCTTTAATTTTCTAACATCAAGTTGCATGCCAGTTAATACTTGACATATGTTTCTGAAATGTTAGCTCCAAAGATGAACAGTAGCCTAAACAGAAAATCAGACCGAAATGACTGTGCTTAGATAGATTGAACACTCAGGTTTCTGGGGAATTCTTTATGAAAATATTGAAATGGTATAATAGCTAATGTTATGCAATTACAGGTCTTCCTTTTTGTTTTTTTGGGGTAGACTATCAAACTGATAGTTGATAAATTGCTGGAAATAATATATTTGCAAGTTGCATAGCTCAGGCTATTTTCCTCTCATTGAGAGATTTAGACATAAGGGATCTTTAGGGCAAAATGGTGAATTGGCAGCATTGTCTTTTGTGTCCTGTTTTCTTGTTTTATTTGTTCCATATGAATTATTTTCTGATTGCATACATCCTTCAGATCCAGCAGGTACTGAATCTAATGTGCACCATGGTATGTTTCCCTCATTGTCTATATACCTTCCTATTCATTTATCTATAATCTGTATCAAAAGGGGGGTTGAATAAGTTATATTTATATGTATCTCTACATCTATCTATCTATCTATCTATCTATCTGTCTGTCTGTCTGTCTATCTCAGAGAAAAATAAAAGCAATCATCCTTAGGTAACTGGATCTAGCATAATACTTATTGTTCTTCTCTGGGAGTATGACTATGTATTATTTAAGCATTAAATGATTTTAAATTCATATCTTTTGCTTTTCCTTATATATTTATTTATTTATTTTTTAATGCAAGCCTAAATTTATTTTGCTTACAATACTGGCTTATTGACCAAGATGTTGTTTCTTTGAGTTAGCAAAATGAATATAGAGTTGGTAATGTACAATTACATTATTATTAACATGATAAATTATAGGTTTAAAAATGATGCTTCATCAGTCAGTTGATGTTTTCTGTAACAATGATAGGTTATAGTTGTAATTCAGGAGTTTTTAACCCCAAATGAGGAAGTAATACAGTGATGAGAAAATACTTTGCCATTATGGAATTTTAATAAATTTTTACCAGTTGCCTTAAAAATCAAAACAATGCAGCATTTTACATAGAACTGTTACTTTCACATTTATAAAAAATTTTGGCAGTTTGTTTATTGTTACCTATTTGATGTTGCTTTTGTATTTGATTCTATTACTTGTTGCCCTCTACTGCACAAAGGGAACTTTGATGTTTATGTCTAGTTTAAATTAATAAACAAAATGTGCACATTATCATGACTTAAAACTTCCCAAATCCCACAGAACATCATCCCTGAATGACAAGAGAGTATGTCACACTCTAACATGAATGCATATACTGGAAGGAAATGTGGAAATCTGTGTTAGTGTAGACACTACCATTCGTTACCAAGAGGTAGTCCGCAAATGAGACTTTCGTGACAAACAAGTCTTAAGAAATAATTCTAATCATAAAGATCTTATTACTAAACTGTATTGTATGGTTGTATTTCTTCTGTTATCTGTCTTTTTTTAAGATGTTTTTATTGTGATTGATAGAAGGGTCACATTATATTCACCAGATAGAGGTGCATTACTTCACATACATTGGTACTGCCATTTTAACATTTATTCAAGAAACTCAATATTCACATAAAGTCATAAATTGTCATTAGATGTTGGTGTGTTTCTGTGCTTTTGAGTTTGTATGTTATATATACCAAGCATTCTAGGAGATCTTCTAAGTCTGTTATAAATTCTGTAATGGTCAGTTAATTGAGGCTAATTTACTATTTTATTCTACTATGGCATCATAAGTACACTAATTTGGACTTTATCAAGTTAATTTTTGTCCTTCTCTGGACCTACCTTCAAGGAAATTTTTAAGCTAAACTTTCCTTACCCATTGCAGGGAGAATTCAAACAATATCATAAACCCCAGGCAGATTTAGAGCCTGTGATCCAGAAACTTAATGTTTTTACACCATCTGTTATGTATGAAGATACAAAAGTGAAGGCAAAACAAAGTCTCCTTGACATGGTCCTACACATGGTGTAGGACATAAAGACAAAAGAGAAAATGGCATTAATGCTGGGCTTAAAAAGTGCTAGGTTTCCATAAGCAGATATTGTGGAGACATAATTTTAAGTGCTATTCATAACCTGACTACTTATAATAGCAGGGAAGAAATAATCTAACTGAAAAATGTAGACTAATAGTTTTATCAAATTTTTGTTGTACTTAAACACTGAACAATTCAAGAAGTAACACAAAGTTTTAGTGTTATTAAAAACTGGCAGAAGATGATGCCAGAAGCATTAATGCCTTCAAAAAGATAAGAAAATACTTCTTGGAGGTATTTCCTGGCATAATTTCCTGGCATAATTACAAGGAAATGAAAGTGTTTTTAGTTGTGGCTTTAAAAATGTCTACAAAGAAAAGTGTAAATGGTCTTTATTTCTATGGTACTATAATGACAGATTGGGAATTAGAGGGAATCACCATTAGAGAGAAAAAATGTTGGGGAAATGTAAGTGTGTGGGAAATGAGGGGGTGATGTCTGAAGGTAAAACAAATGAAGAAATACATCAAGCATTGGGAGGGCAATGGGAGGAAACAAAAGCAGCAAACAGTATTATTGAAATTGTGAACAGTAAACATTCAAAGATTCATTGGAGACAGTCTCACCATAACAAGAACAGACAGTCAACTATTCGCAAGGCGGAGCTCTGAGGATCAAAGTTCAAAGCAAGACAAAGCAGACAAATCTGAGAGACACTTCTCTCCAGTTATCAACAGAATGTTCTAGAACACCAGGTATGAGTAAGAAATTAAGCAAGATAATGACAAACCCCAGAATACATGCACACACACACACACGAGTATATGTCACAGGTTTACACTAGAAACAGAAGAAAATCACTGAGAGTACATGATACATTATCTCATTTGAGGTTTAGATATTGGAAACATAATTAAGTCTAACAAAATGCTGAAATATGATTCTGAGGTTAAGACCAAGAAGAATTCCAGAAAATTATGAAAATGTCACTACAAACCCAATTAGACTGGGCAGAAAATAAAGAGAAGATATAAATACAGACATAGATTAAGTTGGAATTACATGTGCAAGATTAATTATGAGGAAAAATATTTCCATATTATTTTTCATCTGTCATGAAGTATGATGCCTACATATTCCTCCTCAGAATAATGGCCATGAAATCATACAATAGCAATGGAAACTATTTCATACAGTTATGACATTAATTTAAAATTTGATTCAGTTATATCAATTTATGTATTAGCTTAATCCATTATAAAGCAAGTGACTGCTATAATTTTAATGCAATGATTGTACAAAGCAATAGTTCAGAAGACCTAAAAACTATAATAGGTTATGTTATATATGTTTAGCTAGTGCCACAGTTATAAAAATGCTATGCCAACAAGATTTGTATGTAACATTAATATTTTTAACAAGTTACCTATGTGTTGTTTTCAAATCCAGATCTGTGGACTTGTTGTATTACAAGCAGGGACCACTTTTTGAACTATGATTAAAGGCTCCTTTTGAACAAGCTCTTATATACATTATGATGACAGGCAGAGATTTTCCTAGATCCGAAGCAGGAAACAATATCTAAACAGAAAGGTTTTCTTGCAAGGGCAAGTTTGTGTTCATATGCAGCAATGTCCTAAAATACCATTTTTAACACTGCATTCGTTAGTCCTGAATGTCAGGCAAATACTTTCTGTGTAATCTTAAAATCACTTAACCTCAGTATTTACATGTTTTTAAACATGTGGGAACTATTGCAGGAATTGAATAGGTTTATGATTGAAAAGAACTTGGGATGTGGCTTAATGCATGTAAAATACTACATAAAATATTTATCCAATAAATAAATATAACCATGCTTATCCCTTTACAAACTGTGTCATGTAATTAGTTACAGACTGTTTTTACCTTGCATATCTTCTAAGATGAGTGAGAAAAATGCTGAGGAAAAAAAGAAACACATGAACTTTTTGAGAGTGCTAGTCAACACGAATTGAGTCCAAAAAAAGAAGATTGGAGTCAAGAAACAATTTGGAATATTGCAATCGAGAAACAATTTGGAGATCGAGGACTAGACTAAGCACAGATAACTCAGCTGGGATTGTTGATCACTAAATCACTGGTTGCCTCCCTCATTGTGTCAGATGGACGGAAGTGAGTGCAGACAAGTAATTTACTAAAAGAGCTGACAGTAAACGAACAGAAAAGAAGTGAGGAATACGGATTACTTTCCTCAAAAACTAGCCCATGAAAGAAAAGAGATAGAAAGTTTATCCAATTTAACTGAAATTATCTGAACAGAGAAATCAACAGTAAGACAAAGAGCAGAGAATTGCTAGAATCCAACTCTAATAGACATAGGAGCAAGTGGGACTTGTGTAAAAATTTGACCTTGGATTTAAAAATAAAGGACTAAATCCTTTGAAGCTGGAAACTCTAAATAGAAACAGATGAAAATGGTGATATTTTGATCAAATTGGAGTTTGTTCACAGAGCTTTTGTGGAAGGAGGAAAGCAGACAGAAGGATGGATGAATATTCAGTATTATCAAGTAGCATATGACTTTAGTGAAGTTGGTGGAAACAAGATAATTAGTTATAATCCTCAATGCTATACTTTTCTAATAAATCCTTGAAATACCTTTCTGTATACAAACATTTTTTGAATACAGACATTTAAAACCTGGCAGATAGAGGATATTTAACTTTTTTTTTCTTTAACAAACACCTTTTATTCCCTGGAAGTGTGCCAGGTATTTAAGCAGACTATTCTAACTTTGTAGCTTTAATTACTCTTCAAGAAAAAAAAAACATTTTAACTATTAAAAACAATTTTTTTTCAGTACTGGGGGTTGAACTGAATGCCATGTCTTTTCACTTGGCTTTTTCTATTCAAGGCTGGAGCTCTACCACTTGAGCTCCACTTCTTACTTTTCTGCAGGAAGTAGTGCTGTGGCTCAAGTGGTAGTACACTAGGCCTTTAGCACAAAGAAGTGCAGGGACAGCACCCAGACCCTGACTTCAAGCCCCACAACCAACCAGAAATAAAATAAACTAAAAAAGGAAGGAAGGAAGAAAGAGAGAGAAAGAGGAAGAAAAAAGAAAGAAAGAAAAAGAAAGAAAGGAAAGAAGGAAGGAAGGAAGGAAGGAAGGAAGGAAGGAAGGAAGGAAGGAAGGAAGGAAGAAAGAAAGGAAGGAAGAAAGAAAGGAAGGAAGAAGAGGTGGCAGGATATTTAAATCCTCGGTACCACATACACAGAAATCACCAGAAGTGCCACTGTGGCTCAAGTGGTAGAGTGCTGGCCTTGAGCAAAAAGTGTCCAGTGACAGTGCCTAGGCCCTGAGTTCAATCCCCAGAACTGGCAAAAAAATAGATCATTATAGATTTGTTGAATATAAATTAAAAATTGGAATTACATTTGGCATTGAGAGATATATTTTATTTAATAATATATTTTATTTATCCAGTACTTGCAATATACAAGTATTTTTGTGTAGCATCTTAGTGATTTGTCTCAAACATTCCTATGAAATATCAACATAAGATAATATATTAAAAGTAAATATAATCAAGTAGTAATCAAATGCTACCATAGTGGATATATTGATACCATTTATAACAGCAGTCTCTGAATATCTCTTAACATGGAAAAAATGAATGAATTGATTCATTCACACATTTATTTTTTACTTACATATACATACTTATATATTTACTGCATGCTGTGTAAAAGCAGTATGTTCCATAATAAATAAAACCCACTGGACATCACATCCTTATATAAGAAGTTCATCTCTAGAAAATCATGTGTTGGAGCAAAGAATTCAAATAAGACAAGAAAGCATATACTGAAAAATGAAACAGGGTCCATGGAGGCTTGATGGAAGAAAAAAACACCATAAATTCTATACTAAACAACAAAGCAAAGCCAAATTGGATTGTGTAAGAATAGAAGGAATGGAACATTCAAGTTGAGAATGTGCCCTGTGGAGACTGGAAGTCCTTACTATCATAAAAGCCAAGAGGGAATAAAATTATGGATAGGCTTCAGCTGGATGGAGCTCTACCTAGGCTAAAGTGATGTGCTAACAATGGGTAGGGGACAACTTACTTGAGAAACTATCGAGAAAATGCAGCCTTGCCAGTAAAGGGAAACTTTGTCTACTAGTTTCCAGTGGCAAACTAGTCTACCAGAACTACATTTTTTGTTTGTTTTCAATTTTCTGAACTTTGATTGCTGTAAGAACTAGAAGTATCTTTCATCTCCAGCTGGCAATAGAGCCATACCCCATTTTCCAAGCTGGATTGCTATTAATCCTCACTAATGGGTCTACCATAATTCACTTTCCAGACCCTGCAAGTGGATCAGAAAATAATCCGTAGAAGAAGAAGCAGAGCACCGTGGTCTCATCTTCATGCAATGTGTTCTTCTCCTTCAATAGTTGCTACTTGCTTTCTATGCCAGGTAAAAAGTGCTTTTCAAAGATTCAATGATGAGCTTTGAAAAGCTATGGACCTTATTTTCTTCACACTGTACTTTCAAAATAGAATCTACCCAGACAGGGAACATTGTGAAAGGCCCTGGCCTGGTATATTAAAAAAGAGACATACAAATTTTACAGGTGATATCACTGAATGTCTTCTCAGACAAAATGAATATTTGTTAGTCTCTCCTACTAAAACTACTAATAAAGTGAATTATTGAAGGAGGAAGTGGTAAGTGGTTAAATGGGATGAAGGTTCTGAAATGTAACATCTGCTGCTCTTTTAACAATAAATTTCTTCTTTGCTTCAGGAATGTTGTTAATCTTGTGTTCTACACAAGCAAGTCTGGAACTAACAGCATTCCGAAGTAGACTGCAAATGTCATTTTAATAAATATGTCATGAAAACCTAACTAAAATAGATAATTATAGCTCCCTACTTAGAAAAAAACCTTAAGAACTTGGATTTATAATCACACTGCTATTTCGTAATGAATGACAGTAAAAGGAATGAATTCACACATTCATTGTGTATCATTATGTTCATTGTAATTGTCCTCCTTCAGTGCCACTTTCTGTTTCTAGTGGTTAATTGGAGATAAGATTGTCGTGGACTTTACTGTCCTGGCTGGCTTTGAACCACGATCCTTAGATCTCAGCCTCCTGAGAAGCTAGGATTACAGGCGTGAGCCACCGTGCCTGTCTTGGACATGAAATTTTTATCTTGGAGCAATACAATATGTGATTGCATTATCAAGGGCTTACATTTTTTCCATATTCAGAACAAAATTATAGGGAAATGCTGAATATTTGTGGTGTTTTGTAACGATAGTGAAGCAAATTACATATGGATCAGTTTTATTTTCCTTACTTATTAGAGAAGAAATAGAAACAAATATTTTTATTCTTATCTCAGTAATATTCTATATTGTATTATTTGATTTTTAAAGTGAAAGGTTGGTGAAGTTCGAATTATTTACCAAAATAAATGATTCAAACAAAATACTCCAAAATCAGATAAAGTTTTACAAGAAAATCACAAAATATTCTTTTTATGAGCAATAAAAATAAAATATTTATGATTTGAATTTTAAATATTTTAAATAACAAGGTTTTCTTTTTGTTTTTTTTATTTCAGGTATGGAGCTTGAACTCTGGGCCTAGGCACTGTCCCTGAGCTCTTCTTCAGCTTAAGGCTACAGCCCTCCTTTAAATAGTTTTATCATTAGCTGATATTAAATATGTTTGGTGAATCTTCTATTGGCAAAGAAACGTCAAGTGGCATATAACTACCTTCAATGAACAAACTTCAGACCTTTTGAAATTCCATTTAAAGTTATTCATATTAATCACAGAGACTGGACGCCTTTGGCTCATGCCTGTAATTTTAGCTACTCAGGAGGCTGAGATCTGAGAACCACCAGTTTTCAGAAAATCTGAAAATTCTTTTTCTTGTAATCATGTGACATGAGCCCTACAAACCTGAATCATCCAAGGCAGTCCTAACTTCAGACCTGTATGTCTCTGTGTCTTTCTTTCCCTTTTTTTTTTTTTTGCCCTTGTAATGGCAGCAGGAGCAATTTCTGAAAGGCCAAATCTCTCGCGCAGAAGGTTTTATGATTTGTTTTGTAGTGGGAAGCTCACATTCCTTGGATCTTTGTGGGAATTCTTTGACGCCTGGATAAAGGATGTATTCTTCTGAGAGGTTACAACACACACAATTTCCACAGCCTCAACCTTGCTCATAATAGTGTAGGAACTGCCAAAAATCAGTTCAACTACTCTGTTAAATAGTGCCTCAAATAGGCTTGTATTTAAAGAGCCACTAGCATGATTTTCTGGCATGTGTCTTGCAAGCCAGGGATCCCTATTAAAGGTCTAGGGTTATGCTTGTTTAATAGCATTCAGAAGTAGGAATGAAAAAAATATTAGGCAAGAAGGAACTAAGATTGCCAATACTCATTTTCTGATTTTTCAGGGCATGGGCACTGTTTTTGAGTTTTCTCAAGGCTAGCACTCTACCACTGGAGCCACAGAAACATTTCTGGCCTTTTGTTATATGTGATACCTGGGAATCAAACTCAGGGCTTTGTGCACGCTAGTCAAGCATTCTACCATTGGCAATATTCCCAGCCCAAGATCTTGTTTTATGAGCCCATTGTAGGGAGTATTTCACACCCAGAACCACATGAGACCTAAGAATATATAATATATTTGGCATGTAAATGCTTTTGCTCTTAATTGCTGTGAATTTTTTTATTGTCAGAATAATGTATAGAAGGGTTACAGCTACATTTTTCAGGTAGTAGGTGCATTACTTCTCATACATTGATACCCCTTCTCTTGTTTTGTGCCCATTTCCCTCTTCCACCCCCTCCCAATCATCTTGTTTCCCACTTTCCCTTTCCTGTTTCAAATAAACAAACATATATAATATACCAAGTATCAAAGTCAGATAGAGTAACAATCTGAAATTAACTATAAGGGCTAAAAAGAAGAGAAAAGAACATAGTACATGAAGAACAACAATCACACAAGATATTTTTTAAACAAGTTTCCTTCCACTGTCAACAGCTTATTTTTCTCACATATTTTTATTGTAATTAATAGAAGGGGTACATTATATTCACCAGATAGAAGGTGCATTACTTCACTTACATTGATACCTTTTTTCATGCTTTGGTCCCCATTTCCCTCCCTCACCCCCACCCCCATCTCGTTTGCCTCCCTTCCCTATCCAACTTCAAACAACCAAATACGCATATATACAATATATCAGATAACCAGGTGAAATATTGTAACAATATGAGATAACCAAGGGACAGCAAAAGAGGTGAGAGATAACATAGTACATTAAAAACAACAATCACTCATTATATGGCTTTTGTTTCTATTTCCTGGAGGCCCTTTCATTTAGTGTCATTCTATATGGCCTTAAGTATCTAGGTTTGTTCTTCAATGGCTTATTTTTGCTGTAGATGCTGTTACTTGGTTATATGGCTACCATCAGAGGAAGCATTAACACTGCTGTTGGCAAACATAAATGGATGGAGTATTTATGAGTACTTCTAGAATAGTTTATATCTCTGTCTCTCTCTACCGGTTCTTTTTACCCAATACACTAAAGAGAATCAAGCTAAAAGAATTGTTCAGGGTTGGAACAGTTTAAACCACATTCTAGATTCATCATGGTGTATAAATGATAATTCTGGTTCAATGGCGTATTTTTCTCCTTTTTAAAATGAAAGTATAACTCCCCTTAATGAAATCTTTATCAAGCTGTATATAGGCTTCACCTACATCTATTACAGCAAAGACTAAAGATGAATCCTTTATATTTTATGTTGTACTTGTCAGTTCAATTCAATAACTTGTGATGGAACTCCTTAGTGGCTTTAGTTCTGTGCTACTGAAGGATTTTAAATATCATTGTTAGGAGTGAGACTAACCTAATATATCACATTCTTGTTTAATGCACATATTGCATTTCTCATTGATTAGAGACTTACAAACATTTGAGTTGTTAAGTTGACCATCAATACAAAGAGAGTGGAAAGTGGATTGCAACCTTCTGTTTCTGAATGGAAACAGTCCACAGAATATGTTACAAAAACAAGTGGAAATTTCATTGGATGTCCATGTGCTCAATAAATATTTAGTATTCCAGAGTACACAAGTAAACCACTTCATTTCTGTATCAGCTTACTCTAGTCATTTTTAAAACATAAAACAAAGGACAGAAGCATTTAACATACAAGATTTCTTTTGATCTTTTTTACAGTAGAGCCTAGCAATGTAGATACAGTATTTAACTTCAGTGAATACCTAAACAAGCTTATCTTGTCTCTAGAATATGTTGGAACCTTAAATTGTTTAGTTGGATTATCTCAATAAAATTAACTTATAATCTAAACATTGTATTCAAATATCTCTTAACCTAAAATTGAGCAGTGTTTCATTTTTACCATATCACTACGCAAATGATTATTATCAAATTAAGCATGTATATATACAACTATATTACAATTATTATTAATATATATAAGTTTTACACATAAGTTTTTTGTGATGTTCACATATGTGTGTGTGTAATGTGTCCTCAGTAATGTCATCTCCTCTATTACAATCCTACACCCTTCCCTTCTTGAAAGAATTCAATTTTCATACACATGTGTAGAATATTTTGATCATCCTCCATACTGTCTTTTCTTCTTCCCCTCTCCCCAAATCTGATATTTAAAACATGCATACATATAGTTTTAGTTATGTCTATAATTAGATATCCTCAAAATAGTATTCACACATTAGCTCATTGTCTTTTAGTCATGGCCTAGCATGCTGCTTCTTTAGTTATCATGAATTCAACCACTACCCTAATATTTAAAACAGCAGGGCTATGTTTTAAATTTTCAATCACCGTGATCATTATGATGTAGTTAACCAAAAGCATGAGACCTAATCCTGATACCTCTATACTCTGATGACAAACTCTGCCACAACACTGGAACTGGAACAGCAGAGCTCAGGATATGATGCATGCACACATGGAATGCTATTAGCGAGGCTTCTTTAGAAAGAAAAAGAATCTACCAAGAGTAGTTGCTGAAGGACCATCCAGGAAATGATTTACAAGTTTCTGTTGTCATCAAATTATCCACTGAAATTATACTCTACAGTTAGAGGAGTAAATCTCACATCCACATATTTTCCCTCACTTGGGATTATGAAGAAAAGACTAGTTTTTGAATGCTTTTCACGATATTTTATACCAATTAAGAAAATATGTTCCTCTCTTAGAAGGCTGTAATACTTAGAGTAAAATAATAAAACTGGAATATTCTAAGGCAATTAATATTTGAGAATGTTTTTGTTTATATGTTTTGTTTCAATCCTGGCATTTATACTCAAGCATACATTCTATTCCTTAGTACTTTTCCTCAAAACTGTCATTATACTGTTTGAACCACACCTGCAATGCTGGCTTTTTGGTGGTTATTAAAGATTAAAAATTTATAGAGTTTCCTGCTGGCTTTATAGAGTTTTAGGCTAGCTTTGAACCTGGATAATCATATCTCTGTCTCCTAGGATCCCAGAAATGAGCCACCAGTGCCCAGCTTATTTTTAGAAATTTTAAGTATTCCATGAAATAGATAACTTTAATCAACAGACTAATTTTTGAATAAATTCACCTAAGAGAATATTTCACTTGTATAATACATGGAACTACTCTTAAATTTTTCTTCATGGTTTATGATGCATATTTTTATCTAGATTAATATATATTGTATCATTCTGGTATAATTATAGTAAATCTACTTATGCAAGCAAAGATGCTAATATTTATTAAAAATTATTCTTATTATTTTGAAAAATTATACTTACCAAACAATAAATTTTGTCTTTCCTTACAAAAGCAATACATAATATGTATATTCTTATTTACTTTACTTATTTTAAGTCTCAGTTATTCCAGCATCGTGGAAAATATTTGAGATTATCATTGTTCATCTACTAACTTTAGCTTTTTGTTTAATGACCTATAAAGTTTAATTTAATATTAAAGTTTAATTGAATTATCTATATGTAATTGCTGAATAATATTGTATTTTAGTTACTGGTGAAGAATAATAATTGAGCAGATGTAGATATCAGTTTTGAATTTTCATACTAATTTTGTGAAATAAATGAAAGAAACTAGGAAAGAATCTACTTTCTGAGAATTAAGAAGACTTCTAAAAAATCAGAATGGAAGGACTAACTATGAACCAGATAGAATGCTGTATCCTGGTATTTGAAGTTTACACAGCATAGTCTGCACAAAAAAAAAAACAAAAAGAAAAAATTAGAACAAACAAGATAATAAACACCCTATAGTGAGCAACTCATGAGCATATATTTTACCTAAAATCTGATTTGTTGAATGGTGGCAGCCCTACGTACAACTACTTAAAGATAAAATATAGTTTTATTAAAAAGACCCTAGGTTGGGGCCAGGAGTTTGGCCTAGTGGTTAAAGTGCTTGCCTAGCATGCATGAAGACCTGGGTTCGATTCCTTGGTACCACATACATAGAAAAAAGCCAGAAGTGGTGCTGAGGCTCAAGTGGTAGAGCTCTAGCCTTGAGAAAGTCCAAGGACAGTGCTCAGGCCCTGAGCTCAAGCCCAGGACTGGCAAAAAAAACAAAAAACAAAAAACAAAAACCTATGTTTGACTAAGGTAACCAAAATAAGAACAAATTAGCATCTACTGTAATATGCATCACAATTTTGTGAAATAATTATTAAAAGATTGTGGGATTAAGTTCTAGATATACATGTGTATGTATATGTACATATATATATATAACTGGAATAGAAGATAAGCATACAACATATAAATCATTTATGCAAAGTAAGCACTTTAGAAAGGTTTAGTAGATTCTTGGAATTGTGGGAACCATCACATTCTTCACTTAGTTCGTTTTCCTTACTTTCTCTCATTAGCAGGCATAGACTGTTCCTCTCCACCCAGCTTCCACCTGGCAATTAGTAATATAATTTATGTCTACCAGAGCTTGTCAGTTCTGGATACTTTAAGCATATGGAATCATACAGTATATGACTTTTTATTTGTTAACAAAATATCCTTTCATAGTATAGCATGAAGTTATACTTTATTCCTTCTTTCCTCTCTCTCTATATATGCTTCAAGATAATTATTGACTTCAAACAAGACTTGTCAGACTGAAAGAGAGTCTTCTCTGAAGAAGAAATAAGAATGGCCTATAGACACATGAAGGAATGTTCAATATCTCTGGCCATAAAAGAAATGCAAATCAAAACCACTCTAAGATTCCAACTCACTCCAGTTAGCAAAGCCATGATCAAGAAATCTAATAACAGCAGAGGCTGGCAGGGATGTGGCCAGGAGGGATCACTAATACACTGTTGGTGGGACTGTAAACTCGTTCAGCCACTATGGAAAGCAATAGGGCAGTTTCTCAAAAGACTAACCATAGAGCTCCCCTATGACCCAGCAATTCCACAATTGACATTTACCCACTCATCCAGAAACAAGGACATAATAAATCCACTAGCACAATGATGTTCATTGCAGAACTATTTACCATAACAAAGATATGGAACCAACCCAGATACCCCTCAGTTGAGTGGATCAACAAAATGTGGTATTTATACACAATGGAATTCTATGCTGCTGTCAGAAAGAATGACATTGCCCTATTTGTAAGGAAATGGACTTAGAAAAAATCATATTAAGTAAAGTAAGCCAGACTCAAAGGAACATAGGCTTAGTGGTTTCCCTCATTTGTCATAATCAGTAGAAACCTTGGGCTCTCCTAGCAGAGATTTAAAATACAGCAAAATCTAAATACATAAGGCGATATAGTATAAAGCTAAATGAAAGGACCCCCAGGATATAGAAACAAAAGGCATATAACAAGTGATTGTTGTCCTTAATGTTCTGTTATTTCTCAACTCTTTCGCTGTCCCTTGGTTTTGCATATACAGCATTTTACCTCATTATCTGATATATTTTTTGATATTTATATTTTAATTAATAAAAGGTTACATGATATTTGCCAGATAGAAGGTGTATTTTATATATGTTTATCTGGTTATTTGAAATCAGATAGGGAAGGGGGGAATAAAAGATAATGGGTGGGGGTGGGGGAGGGGAAATGGGGACCAAAACATGAGAAAGGGTATCAATGTTTGTAAAGTAATGCACCTTCTATCTGGTGAATATAATATAACCCTTCTATTAATTACAATAAAAATTATATGAAAAAAGACTTGTCTCACTTTTGGGGCCACTTTTAGACTCCTTATATAGCATAGAAATGTCAGTTTCAATTGAGCATAAATCTTTGAATGATTGCTTCTGTTTTGGATCTAGAAGCATGTGCAGAACATTCAGTGAGAAGGAAATAGCAGAAAGAAATAGTTCAACTACATGAATCACATTCATAAGCTGATTTGTTGAGTGGCAACTCTACATCCATTTAAAGATAATAAAAATGAAATAAGAAAAATAAAGAATGACTTCTTATGAGAGATGGAACTGGAAGTAGTCTAACACTACTGAATTGAATCTTTGTTACAGGGTTTCTATAATGTGGATTTTGAACTTATTTATTAATTTATTTGGTCCTGGGACTTGAACTCTGGGCCTGAGCTCTGTCCCTGAGCTCTTCAGCTCAAGGCTACTGCTCTACCCTTGATCCACAGCCCCACTTCCTGTTTTCTAGTGGTTAATTGGAGATAAGGGTCCTATGGTTTTTCAATGAGGGGCTGGCTTTCAGATCTCAGCCACCTGAATAGCTAGGATTACAGGAATGAGCCAAGGCGCCTGACTTGAAAAAATTTTATCCTTCCCTCCCACCCTCTCCTTTTTTCCTTCCTTCCTCCTTCCTCCTTCCTTCCTTCCTTTTTCTTTCTTTCTGTTGGTCCTAGGTCTGAGTGTTGTCCCTGAGCTCTTTTGCTCAAGGTTGTTAGCACTTTATCACTTTGAACCACAGCACTACTTTAGCTTTGCTGGTGATTAATTGGAGGTAAAAGTCTCAAGGACTTTGTTGCTCTGACTGGCTTCAATCTTGATCTTCATGTGTAAGCTTCCTGAGTAGTTAGGATTACAGGCGTGGGCAGGGTTAATGTTGTATTTATCTTTAGGCTTCTGCAATTTATTTGAAATGAAACAAAGCTTTAGTTCCTTTCAGTTTATGGTTTGTGTTTACCTAAAAGAATGGATTTTTTGTTATTGTTGCCTTCTCTTCTATAAACTGAGGAAAGAAACTACATATTAAGCCAATAAGATTTTTATAACATAATTTGCCATTTGATAATATTCTTATTAAAACGTATTATAAAAGTTAGCCATAAACCGCACCTGATCATGTTCACCAGCATCTTCTCTAATCTTTCAGTTTAATAAGTCACTTCTTGTGTAAAGTTTAAAAAGGCAAGAGCCAGTCTAGTAGTATCTGTCTGTTATCCTGTGTTGCTTGAACCATCTGTTTTCAGGACTGAGTTGAATCATGCAGAACATATCCTTAAAAAATCAGAATGAACAATGCTTGATATTACGGTAATTTAGTAAACAAGATTAGAATTTCAGTGTCTTTAAGATGGACAAATTGGTTTTAATTTCCAGTTCGAATGAATGCAGAAGGGAACACACCATCTCAACCAGCACCCATTATGATTTTGTGAAGCATTCAGCCTCCACTCTAGCAACATTCCTAAGGTCAAACACGTATGTATCAAATGATTCAAAAGTTTCTAAAAATGTCTTCTTTAAATATTCTTAAACTTTAGCTAACCAATTTCCTGAATATTTTTTCTGTCCTCATATTTATTTTGTATTTTATTTCCTTTACAGCTTCTGGTATAACATCTTACTTTATTTCTTCTGAGTGAAATATCTCTTTCCAAAATCAATGATTAGTATCTCTAGTGTATTATGTGATATGCTTAGATTTTCCTACCACTGATTACTGTAATACAGAGCAGGTATTATAGTCCAAGTTTATACTTCAACATTATATTCTCTCTGTAGAGAATCCCTGCCTCAACATATCCTCCAGATTATGCATGTAGTGTGAATTCTAACTAAATTCCTATTTCACTACTAAAAGTAGGGCTTGAGACATCTAAATTCTGTCTTAATGCTTGGCTCCACTAAATATGCGTGAATGGTATAATACAAAATTAAAGATTAAGTATTCAGTCACTTAATTTTCATATTTAATATATTCTTAAATTTTAATCACTACTTAAATTTTATACTAAAAAATATACAGTATTCTGCTCCCCGATTGAATTCTTCCTGCCTTTTATCATCACCTCTGCTCCAAATAAATGCTGGTAGAAGAGCAACCCTTTGCTTAGGCAGGTTGGTAATACTATTTCAGCACAGGATAAAGAATTGTTTTTACTATTAATATAAAGAATTTTTAAAAGGAAAACCTACATGTATATGTAGAGATAGAGACATAGGTAGATACACACATACACACAAACAAACAAATATACATACATCTAATTTTTACATATGTACCTTTATGTGCATACCTGTGTATGTATACATGTATGTATGAAGAACAAGAAAATCTGATGTGATATGAAAATTTAGTGACTGCATATTCTTCTCATAACAAGACCTGGGTACAAATTTTAGAAGAACCATCTCTTACCTGCAGCGAGGATTTCTACCCTTCACGGGCATATCCTGTACAACTTCTCATCCCAAGGAGAAAGAAAGGAAGCATCCAGCAAACTCAACCATCTGGTGCTAGATGCTTGAAAGGGCTCCTACTCATAGAAAATATTTATTTTACAATGCAGTACTTTTATTGACTTTGGGGTGGGTAGGTTGGAAGATGAACCTAGGGCCTTGAGCATGCTCTACAACTGAGCTACATCTGGATATTCCTGATAGATCTACACTTGAGTTCAGCTGAAAGCAATACACTCAGTGGAAGACGTTTAGTTTGGCAAGCTGGGAATGAATTGAACACTGATTGTTCAGATCTCAATGTTACCTTTTCTGTTTTTCTGGAGAATCAACTCCCTAGAATCTCTAGGTACGTAATGCAAATGTTAGGAACCTACCATCACTTCTGAGATAGGCACTTTCTTACTGATCTGTCTCTCCATACTTTCTAAGCCTGAATCCTTCCTGAGTCTCTTCAGATGTTAATGCAAAGACTCTGAAGTCTTATATATACTGTAATTTTATAATAATTTTAAAAAATATTTTAGTTTCCTTGTACTTTTCTTTATGAAATGTTAGTATAATTATTATACTAACATTTTTTGTTTATTTTGGTAATATTTTGATAAACTTTATTTTTAATTTTTATTGTATTTTATTGTCAGGATAATGTGTAGAGGGATTACAGTTACATTCATCAGGTAATGAGTACATTACTTCTCCAACCTTGATATCCCTTCTCATGTTTTTGTCCCCATTTCCCTCCCACCCCACCCAATCATCTTGTTTTCCCCCTTCTTCTCCCTATTTCAAATAAATAAGTGTATAATGCAATATACCAGTATACAAGATCAGATACAGTAACCTGATGAGATTAAACATAAGTGGAAAATAAAGGAAAAGGAATAACTTCATATAGTACATTAAGAACAGCAATCACATAGTTAAACCTCTTGTGTCATATCAATTAGTCTCATCATGTATAACCATATGCACGTAGGATTTGAGCTATTGTAATCCTCTGCTCAGGGAGTCCTAGTAGTGTACTAATTATTACAAATGAGGGAAACCATGGAGCCTATGTTCCTTTGGGTCTTGCTTACTTCACTTAATATGATTTTTTCCAGGTCTTTCCATTTCCTTACACATGGGGCGATGTCATTTTTTCTGATAGCAGCATAGAATTCCATTGTGTATAAATACCACATCTTCTTGATCCAATCATCTACTGAGAGCTATCTGGGTTGTTTCCATATCTTTGCTATGGTAAATAATGCTACAATGAACATTGTTCATTGTCTTTGTTTCTGGACAAGTGGGTAAATGCCAATTAGTAGAATTTCTGGGTCTTAGGGAGCCCTATGTTTAGTTTTTTGAGGAACTTCCATACTGCCACAGTGGTTGAACGAGTTTGCACTCCCACCAACAGTGAAGTAGTGATCCCTTCTGGCCACAGCCCTCCAGCATCTGTTGTTATTAGATTTCTTAATCATGGTCTTTCTAACTGGAGTGAGGTGAAATCTCAAAGTTGTTTTGATTTGCATTTATTTTATTGCCAGAGATGTCAAGCATTTCATCATGTGTCTAAAGGCCATTTTTATTTCCTCTTCAGAGAAGTCTGTCTTTAAGACTTTAGCTGAGCTTTTAATGGTATGGTTGTTTCTTTGAAGATTTGTTTTGGAGGGATTCCATTTTTTTAGCTGTAGATATATTTTGGTTATGAGGTCCATGTCTGTTTTATGTCTGTTGTATGAAGATCTTCTCCCACTTTGTGGACTTTCTATTTAGCTTGCTAGCTATGTCCTTTGCCATACAGAAGCTCTGTAGTTTAATGCAATTCCATTTGTTCAAACTTTCTTTAATTTGTTGTGTTTCTAGAGCTTTATTAAGAAAATTATGACCTGTACCAATGAGTCTGAGTGTATCCCCTGTTCCTTCTTGTAAAGTTTTGAGGTTATCTGCTTTTATCTCAAGGTCTTTGATCCATTTGAAATTAATTCTGGTGCAGGGTGACAAATAAGGATCCAGCTTTCATTTTCTGCAGGTGCTTAACCAATTCTGCCAGCACCATTTGATAACCTTTAATTTTCAGGCTTATTTTTAAAGGAATATTAATAGAAATGTGTGCAAATCAGAAATCTGAATCTAAGAGAAGCAACAGGTAATCATCACAAGTGATAAAGACACTCATATGTATTAGTTTAACATGATCCTGATGTAATTTAGAGTGCAATCATCCATGCCTCAAAATGTCACCTGGCTACCATATTATATGTTGTTCATATGCACTAAATTATTCTCAGCACTCTGAATTTTAGCTGTGTAGAGGTACTTTGGTTATAGGTTTCAATTGAAAGAACTAAGCTAGATGTTTGACCTCTCGCAAGTAATAACTATTCATAATTTATTGTCAACCACCACTCTTAATATTTCTCCAGAATTTAGCTATACATAGAAATTGTATATATTTAATATATCCTTCATGTTTTCATATACACTGTCCACATTCTCTATATACTTAATCTGTGTGTCTCTGTGTGGAGAGGCATATGTGTGAACATTTAGTTGAAGATATAGCATAGCAAATTTCAAGTACAAATCACTGAATTGTTATTTTTGATTCTTGTACAGACATTCTTCTTAGTGGCCTCCATATAGATCTTCATTTCAGCACTAAGTATTTCTGGTCACATCCTTAGAATCTATTTATTTACTTCTTTTCTTAAAAATTCTACTCAAATTCACTGAAAATGAAGAAGTCATCTTTTCCTATTCTCACTCAAATAGACTCAGCTCTATGATATCATAATGGCTGCAAACCTAAAGGAAGTTTCTAAGCAAAGGAAGTCTTCGGTAGTTCTTTGAGTTTTTCACTGTGACCAAATGAGCCTAGAATGTCAGAAGTCTGAAAATGGATGCTTGCAGAAGATAGCTTTGGAAGAAGGGCTTCAAACACCAGCATTTGCACTTTATATCAAGCTAAGTTTTTACATCATATGAAACAACAGAGTCCTTTTTGCATCATCCATTTGTTCTTGATTGCGGGGAATTGTATCTAAAAGGACATTGGTAGGACATTTTTCCATACCTAGAGTTGTAACTGAGAGTCAGAGATGCAGCTAAACATCTGACAAGGCTCAGCACAACCCCACAAAATACAGAATTACTGTAGCCAAAATGTCCAGGGTAAGAACACAACAAGTCTAGTTTAGGCTAGTTTGAGCTAAGTTATTCATTACTATGAAAGCTAAAGGTTCAAATGGCCAAAACCCTACATGGAGAAAAGTGACTCTTGCATAAAGGCTCACATCTTTAATCATAGCTACTGAGAAGGCTGAGACCCAGGTTTGATTCCTCAGTATCACATACATAGAAAAAATCCAGAAGTGGTTCTGTGGCTCAAGTGGTAGAGCTCTAGCCTTGTAAAAGACCAAAAACAGTGCTCAGGTCCTGAGTTCAAGACAAGACTGGCAAAAAAATGTTTGCAAACCAAATTAATAGCATATTTAAACTTAAGTGTATATTATATTGTATATGTAGATGTTTGTATGCAACAGTATTAAAATATATGAGTGTATCTGTGGCTTAGTAAATACATATTTCTTCTTTTTGGTGACAGGACACTGAGGTAAAGACCCTTCAAGAGAAACCTCCCATGCTCCTGGTTTGGAAGAATCAACATCGTGAAAATGACAATCTTGCCAAGGGCTATCTACAAATTCAACGCAATACCCATCAATATCCCAATGACGCTCTTTAAAGAAATAGAAGAGGCAATCCAAAATTTCATATGGAATAATAAAAGACCCCGTTTAGCAAAAACACTTCTTAGCAGAAAGAACAGCGCAGGAGGAATTTCAATACCAAACTTTAGACTCTATTACAGAGCTATAATTATCAAAACAGCTAGGTATTGGCACAAGAACAGGCCTGAAGGCCAATGGAATAGAACTGAGGACCCAGATATTAAACCACAGACCTATGGCCACCTAATCTTTGACAAGAGAGCCAAAAAAGTAGAATGGAAGAAAGACAGCCTCTTCAACAACTTGTGCTGGCAGAACTGGTAAAGCACAAGCAGAAAACTAAAGTTGGATCCTTCTTTGTCACCCTGCACTAGAATTAACTCCAAATGGATCAAAGACCTCGAGGTAAAAGCTGACACACTGAAAACTTTACAAGAAGGAATAGGAGACACACTAGGCCTCCTTGACACAGGTCAAAACTTTCTTAATAAGGACCAAGAATCACAACAAATCAGAGAAAGGCTGAATAAGTGGGACTGCATTAAACTGCAGAGCTTTTGTATGGCAAAGGGCATAGCTAGTAAATTAATTCAGAAGCCTACAGAATGGGAGAAGATCTTCACCAACCACACAACAAATAAAGGCCTCATATGTAAAATATATCAACAGCTCAAAAAATTAAATCACTCCAAAACTAATCTCCAAAGAAACAACCATCCCATTAAAAGATGGGCCAAAGACTTAAAGAGAGTCTTCTCTGAAGAAGAAACAAAAATGGCCTACAGACACATGAAGAAATGCTCAACATCTCTGGTCATAAAAGAAATGCAAATCAAAACAACTCTAAGATTCCACCTCACTCCAGTTAGAATGGCCAGGATCAAGAAAACTAGTAACAATAGATGTTGGAGGGGATGTGGCCAGGAGGGATCACTACTACACTGCTGGTGGGAGTGCAAACTTGTTCAACCACTATGGAAAGCAGTATGGCAATTCTTCAAAAGACTAAACATAGAGCTCCCCTATGACCCAGCAATTCCACTACTTGGCATTTACCCAATTGTCCAGAAACAAGGTCAGACTAAATCCACTAGCACAACAATGTTCATTGCAGCACTATTTACCATAGCAAAGATATGGAACCAACCCAGATGTCCCTCAGTTGAGGAGTGGATGAACAAGATGTGGTATTTATACACAATGGAATTCTATGCTGCTGTCAGAAAGAATGACATTGCCCCATTTGTTAGGAAATGGAAAGACTTAGAAAAAATCATATTAAATGAAGTAAGCCAGACTCAAAGGCACTTAGGCTCAATGGTTTCCCTCATTTTTCATAATCAGTAGAAACCTTGGGCTCTCTTAGCAGAGATTTGGAATAGAGCAAAATCTTGATACATAAGGCTATATAGTATGACGCTAAATGAAAGGCCCTCTAGGATATAGAAACAAAAGCCATATAATGAGTGATTTTTGTCCTTAATGTACTATGTTATCTCTCATCTCTTTTGCTATCCCTTGATTATCTCATATTATTACAGTATCTTACTTTGTTATCTGATATATTGGATATATTTTCATTTGGTTATTTGAAATTGGATAGGGAAAGGGGGAAAAGAAGATGAGGGGTCGGGGTGGTGGAAGGGTAATGGGGACCAAGACATGAGAAAGGGTATCAATGTATGTGAATTAATGTACCTTCTATCTGGCAAATATAATGTAACCCTTCTATTAATTACAATAAAAATATATGAAAAAAAGAGAAACGAACGTACCAACTGACTTTAATTTCCGTGAAAGGGTATCAATGTATGTGAATTAATGCACCTTTATCTGGCAAATATTATGTAACCCTTTTATTAATTACAATAAAAAATTATAAAAAAAGAAAAAAAATCTATATTTCTTTAAGAAATAATTGATTCTGAGCGTGATATCAGATGATCTGGAGCATTTGGTAGTGCTGCATGTAAAATAAGAACAATTACAAGGTGATGTCTATACCAGCACATGAATCAGCTGGACTAAAGAATGGGGAAAACCAGCCGGACACAGTGGCTCACGCCTGCAATCCTAGCTACTCAGGAGGCTGAGATCTGAGTATCATAGTTCAAAGCCAGCCCAGGCACAAAAGAACATGAGACTCTATCTTCAATTAACCACCAGAATAGAATTATGAGAATGCAGATAATCAGGAAAGCATAGACAATGCAGCAGAGGAACTTGAAGTACTATATTCAGATACTCTGTCCTCCAGCAGCTAATCAATCATAGCACTGTCCTCCTAAAGTGGTCTTCACACAGTGACTCCCTCTCAAAAACACAGATGTGCAAGAGGGAAAAGAGTGGTCTATTGAGAGAAAACGAAGCCAGCATTACAGTAAAAGTTAACATCAATAGTGGTGGTCTTTGACAGTATGGTAACTAGGTATGACAGAGTATAAGTTGCATTTAACTTTAGTTTTAGTTTTTAACTCTCAATTTTCCTGTGGAACAGCTTTAATCCAATGTTCCTGAGAAAATAAAAACAACAATGTATACATTCCAATGAAGAGACATTCTACAAAACCTTTGCAATAGGCAAAAGCATTTGTTACGATAAAAAAGTGAATATTTCTCGAGGCTTTGCTGTTCTATAACACAATACTTTCTGTGACCTGGAATTCATTTGTCCCCTACAATTTTACGCATTAGAAAAATCTGTCCTCTGATCCAGGAGCCGAGCCAGTGGCTCATGCTTCAAATCCTAGATACTCAGGAGGCTGAGATCTGAGGATTGTAGTTCAAAGCCACTCTGGGCACTAATGTCCATGAGACTCTCATAGCCAGTTTACCACCAGAAAACTTAAAGTGGAGCTGTGGCTGAAACTGTTAAGAGTGCTAGCTATCGGCACCCAGGCCCAGATTTCAAGCCCCATGAACCACAAAAGAAAGAGAGAAAATCTGAGCCGGGTGCTGTGGCTCATGTCTGTAATCCTAGCTACTCAGGATGAGGATCAAGGTTTAATGCCAGATGGCACATAAAAGGACCAAAGACTCTTATCTCCAATTAAACTTCAGAAAACTGGAAGTGGGGCTTGGCTCAAGGGATAGGGTGGTAGCCTTGAACTGAAGAGCTCAGAGATTGCACCCAGGCCGAGTTCAAGCCCCATGACCCACAAAAAAAAGAATTGTCTTTCTGTCCCCTATGTAGAATTATAACAAAAGAAGTGTTAGAACATTGAACATGCAGAATATAATCTGAGGGGAAATGATTACTGAAGTACTGTCCTTGAAAAAATTGGGATTTGTCTTATCAATGAGTTCAGGTCCCATGAACCTAAGTTCCTGTGGATTAGCAAAAATATTTCCTGAGGTACTTTCAGGTTCCTGTTTCACCACGTGATCCCTGTCATGAATCTTTCTCCTAACCATATCATCTGCCACATGTTCCTCACCAGAGTCTGAAACATTCAGATTGCAAATTTGGCCTTTCAGATCCCAAGACTGAGCTAAGTAAACCTTTTCTTTGGAAGTTATTCAGTCTCAGATATTTCTTTATAGTGATTATCCATACACCACTGTAAGGTCTCAGAGCTATCATCTCTGGATTACTCCTCAAAACATAAGCATTTCTACATTTTAACACATTTTAGTATTAACAAACCCATTAGTAACTGGGTAAAGATAACTTTATTTGTAGTGCCCTCTACTTCATTCTCAGAACTTAAAACAGGAGAAGAAAATAGAGAATCACTACTATGTATATATTGGATAAATGAACAGTGATCTTTACCTATTGTAATGTAATTATTTATAACAGAATCAGGATGAAATATAAAGTATTTTATCCATAAAGCTCTATTGCATGACTGTCTTCTGGGAAGTGAACTGTCAGTTGCTTTGTAATCATCTAGTGTAATTTCCTAATTCAAAAAATCAGAATTAAATGAGCTCAACAGACAGACATTTAGGCAAATTGGGGAAAAGGTAGGTTTTTTCGCCCATTAATTTTGTTTTAGTGTTCCAAATTACTGTGACATTAAGTATTGTTTTGAAATGTTATTTAGTTCCTATTACATGCTTAAAATTTATAGACACACATACAGATTCTACAGAAGCTTTCTTCTTTAATCAATCCATCACTATTAAACAAATAGTCCTAGAAACTTCTTTACCACTCCTGAAGGCTAAGGTGATGTTGGAAGTGACATCAAATCATCAAAACATCCTGGGAAGAAATGGTGGCCTTGCTGGGCACTTATAGGTTTCTTACACAATGCCTTGATGACTTCTATAGTAAGTTGTCTATCTTCTATCAGGAATAGCGAGATGATTCTGAAGACAACAGTCAGAAAATCTGCCAACACACCTGGATTTGTCTGGAACCATGTCAATGATTAAAACACCCCCAAACATCGAGAATTAAGGGCAGTCATTCAGCTTTTCACCAAAAACTAGTGACCAGTCTTTTCTTTCAGTTCAGCAATGTCAACCAGGACACAGCCAGTGCCAACTTGACCTTGAAGGCTTAGAACAATCTTATGAGCAGTGACACTAACTTCTAACAGCAGTGGGTCATTCTGGTGGCTACCAGCAAAATGACCATAACTAACAGAAAATCCTTGACATTGAAGTACACACTGCTCCCAGAAAGAAATTCACTCAGAGCTTTGTGGTGGAATTCAACAGACTTTAACTTCAGCCTTGACTGTTTCTTTAAAAAGGGGGGGGGGAAATCATAGCATTTAAAGTGAGTCATTTTAAAGTTCCTACATGTTCCACCATATTAAACTGATGGTTGTTCTAAAGTCATTTAAAATAAATAAACTATAGAATTTTTTGCTTTGGAAATGAAAGATGAACTAGTTATCTGGAAAGAAAATAAGGAAGAATGGGATTGTTTTCTTTTTTTAACTTTTTTCTCCCTTAGTTTATTTTTGGGTTTACTCTTTCTCTTCAAGAAACTTATTATGTTATATTATATGGTATTATGTTATATCACATATACTGCATATATCATTTGAGGAAACATTTGCTTTGATTTGCACCAACCCTTTCCATCTTTAGATACTCTGTTGTTATTGTCCTTTGGATGCATTACAAATGAGCTTTGACATTTTCTGAACTGTGACTCAGTGCCAAGGTGCAGTGGGTTCTTTTGACCACGACATTGTTATAAACAAAACTCACACCGTAATTTTCCCTCAAATGACATCACAGGATTTTCTGTCCAAAATATGAATATCTTTGGATGAGGGAGGCAACCAGAAGTGAAAATAGATGTAGGAAAATTATATACTATACTTGGTAAGGGCTGTAGTCAGCATATTTTGAGCCAACAGCTGTCCCTTCGATGTAGTCACACATCTCTATGGATTTTTTTTTGTTGCCAGTCCTGGGCTTGAGCTCAGCGCCTGAGCACTGTCCTTGGATTTTCTCAAGGCTAAAGCTCTACCACTTGAGCCTCAGCACCACTTTCAGCTGTTTTCTATATATGTTGTACCAAGGAATCGAACCCAGGTCTTTGTGCATGCTAAGCAAAGCACTCTACCACTAGGCCAAACTCCTGGCCCCTCTATGGATTTTTAATGGCTGGTTTTCTAAAGGCAAAATGCTTTGAGACAATTGATTTACAGTCTAATCCCCATCAAATTCTACAGAAATAAACTTTTGCCTCAAATCTAATAGCCTATTGTGCCTTTATTTTTTAAGACTGTAAAAAAATTATTCACTCTGTCATCTATGTGCTTTATACCATAAAGAAACACATTTATCTCTAAAGCTAATATGGTGGCACTCTCTATAATTAAGGATATTCATAGGTTCTTGTTTAAAAATGTGCCATGGCCTGGAGTGTGGCCCAGTGGTAGGCATGTTTGCCTAACATGCACAAAGATTTAGGTTCGATTCTTTCCTACCGCATGCATAGAAAAAGCTAGAAGTGGTAGTATTGCTCAAGTGGTAGAGCACTAGCCATGAGAATGCCCAAGGATGGTGCTCAAGCCCTGATTTCAAGCCCCAAGACTGGAAAAAAAGTTACTTCAGGAGCATTAGCATCATTTTAATGCTACCTCAGGAAAACATGAGAAGGAGAATAAAGAAAAGAGAAGTGAACATAGTAAGCTACAGCTCCCAGGCTGTGTCCTGGCTTGCTTCATGAAGTGGAGCCTCCACAAAAGCTCCAGCACTTTGCCCATCCTGAAATAAGCTTGTGGCAGCCTCGACTCACAAGGACTGCAGTAGGCTGAGTCTACATTTGATAAGCAACCAGGTAATCCTCAGGTTTCTCTACGATGGTCCTTATTTTAGAAACAGACAGTTCTAGAAAATGATGATACATGATAGCAATACAAGCCTTCCATATGGGTAGCTGTGAATACTTTGAAAATAGTCACTATTGTGGCTGAGAGTTCGGCTAGAGGTAGAGTGCTCACCTAACATACACAAAGACCCCTGTTAGATTCCTTGGTACCGCATACATAGAAAAAGTGGTGCTGTGGCTCAAGTGGTAGAGTGCTAACCTTGAGAAAGCCCAAGGACAGCGCTCAGGCCATGAGTTCAAACCCCAGCAAAAAAAGAAAATAGCCAAAGTACAATAAACAATAGCCAATATTAATTGACTATTATATGAAACAATGTATGAAAAAGCTACTGAACCATAAACACATATGAAAACAAATATAGAGTAATATGTATGTATTTACTTATGTGTAGACACACATATGTATATATATATATATATATATATTTATACATACAAATTGACCAAAATGTAGCTTATACGGGGGAGCATTGCAATAAAGTAAGTTTTCTGAACAACTAAATTAACAGTTTAGTAAAATGCTCTAGGAAGCTGAAAATTGTATTTATTTCTGGAAGTCTAAAGTTTCAAGAGACAGACAGAGAAAATGCAGATGAATGCAATCATAATATTCAATATGCATATGGGAAAATGGAACTAAGTAACTTGGAATGGATAAGTTTGAGAGATGGGGAAAATCAAAAGGAGTAATAATGAGAAATGACATTGGTCAAAATGCATTATATTCATAAAATGCTTCTTTGAATAGCAACTGTGCAACTACTTAATTGTAACAAAACTTGTCGTGAATATCAACCTTAAATTCAATTAAATAAAAACTGTGCATTGCACTTATAATCTGGTATGCTGAATTGAAATCCTCTACAATAAAATAATTTTAAAATTTCTCATGACTTTTGTTTCAATATCCTGGAGATCCTTTCAATTAGCTTCATACTAAATGGCCTTATGTATCAAGGTTTTGCTCTATTGCAAATCTCTGCTAGTAGTGCCCAAGGTTTCTACTGATTATGATGAATGAGGGAAACCATTGAGCCTAAGTTCCTTTGAATCTGGCTTATTTCACTTAATATGATTTTGGTTATTTGAAATTTGATAGGGAAGGGGGGAAAACCAAGACGGGTGGAGGGTGTGGGGGGGAGGGTAATGGGTACCAAGACATGTGAAAGGGTATCAATGTCGGTGAATGAATGCACCTTCTATCTGGCAAATATCATGTAACCCTTTTACTAATTACAATAAAAAAAAGAAAAAAAATTTAAAAAAATTTCTCATGAAAAGAAAGAAATAAACAACTGATAACATTTCCAGAAACATGAAAACAACTGTGGAAAAATGAGTTTTATTGGAAATTAGTGAGAAGTTATATTCATTCATTGAAAAATGCAAGCATCATGTTGAGAGTTGAGACACAGCTTGCAAGCAAGTAATATATGCATAAATACATGAAGACCTAGAAAAGAAACTTTTTTGGAGCTGATTTGGGGCCTTCAACACAGAGCCTGGGCCCTATTCCTTAGAATGCTCTACCAATTCAGCCACAGGCTTTTTTGTGGTTAATTGGAGATAAGAGTCTTGTGAACTTCCCTGCTAGGGCTGACTTGAAATAGTGTTCCTCAGATTTCAGCCAGGATTACAGGTCCAAGGCCACAATGCTGGGCAAAACTCATCTTTAATTGTGTCTGAACAGCATGGAATCTTTCTTTTTTCTTACTTTTTCATGAGGAAAACAGAAAAATCAAGATGTTTGCACTGTCAATGCTTTACAATTTTCTTTTAATTTATAAAGAAGGGGTCCTTATTACAACAATGCTGTCTCCTGCTCTGAATACTATAGTTCTTCTCATGACTTGGGTGATATAACTAGTTGTTATATGTATTCACTCCTGAGAATACATCTCTTAAATGAGTTTTCATTCTATAGATAGAATATTTGCACGATATACCCGATATATCCAATTTTTAGAGCTTTTAAAGCTACTGGAGGCCTTATAGAATCCTATCTTTCAATTTAGGTAGGAAAATAAATCAAAGTCCCATGAAGTACCAGCTAGTTTGCTAGCAGCCTATGCTGGCACTAGAGTTCTAATTCCTTAATGACGAAGATACTTCAGGTTATTGATCTATGTCCAACTGTTCAAATCTCTGACAATAAGGAAGACAATGAGAAATATAAATGACATAATGACCCACACCAGAATTCTTTACTCACATTTTTATTGTTGGTGTGTAAATATTATTAAAAACGTATATTAACTGTGAAGAGAAACAACTGCCACAACAAGTAGAGAGTGGTATTGTGTTCACTGAATATAACTTTGTATTTTAAATGAGAAGGCTTTGGAGTTAAGTGGTCAAATACTATAAGAAAAGTCACTCCACATATTTGAAATATAGAAAGAGAAGCTCGATTTCAGTGGTACAGTTAATATATTCACATATAGCAAGCTTTTGTTCTCCTGTGCCCCCTGTGACAGAAACCCCAGCTTTACCCCAATATCTCAAAATATCCCTAAGGCCTCCAGGCTCATCCACTGTGGCCTCTTGAATTTCTACTCTTCCTTGATATCCATATTGGTAACTAATATAGCCAGATTTGGAACTCAGGTATGCTTCAATAAGTCAAATATATAAAAATGGCTGGTCTTTTTCTGCATCTCTTTACGATTAAACATTCTCCATGTCCAAAAAAAATCTCATGTTTGGTGAAAGTTCAGAACAGTTCATATACCTAGTGCCTGGCCCCATGTGACAGAAATTACCACTGAGCTGAAATTCTGTGTCTAACCTAAATCAGAGAAGTCAAGTGTGCTATAAGGCAAAGCCTTTGGAAAAACAGCTGCTCATTCTGAACTTTCCAAGTTCATAAGGAAGGTCCACAGTAAAAGAAATGTTTTGAGCCTTAAATACGACAGATGTTAAAGAATAGATCTTTAAATTTCCTGCTTTCCATTTTTTCAAGCTTTTCCACAATCATAGGGGTAAGGAGATTTCAACCTAAAGTATACATTATCTTCAAAGACATTCCTCTCCACGACAAATGCAAGTGCAAGTGAGCTGTTTAGTGTCTGCTGGCTCTATTTTTTGGGCATGGGATGTTTTTAAGCCAAACCCAAATGAGCATAGGTTCAATGATTTCCCTCATTTCTAGTAATTAGTACACACATAGGATTCTTCTAGTAGAGGATCACAATAGTTCAAAAGCTGTGTACATATGGTCATACAGGGTGAGACTAAACAAAGTGAACTCTAGGATATGGAAACAAGAGGTTTATCTTTGTGGTTGTTGTTCTTAATGTACTGTGTGAGGTTATTTCTTTTCTCTTTTATTCTCCTTATAGTTAATATCATGTGGTTATGTTATCTGACTTTGTACCTGGTATATAGTATATATGTTTGTTGATTTATTTGAAATAGAGAAGAGAAGGGGGAAAAAAGATGATTGGGAGGGGGTGGTGGGAGGGAAAGGGGGACGAAAACATGAGGAGTGTCAAAGTTCGAGAAGTAATATACTCTACCTGGCAAATATAACTGTAACCCCTCTGTACATTATCCTGACAATAAAATCCAATTTAAAAAAGGAGAAAAGAACAACAAAAAACCTGAATGGACATCATCACGATATTCAGGGCATTTTAATATAGTAAACTTTAATCTCAAGGAGAAAGAATACACTGGTAGGTCTCACCACCTTTCAGTTGAAATTCTGGTCACAAATACAATTTGTCAAAGAGGTACCACCTAAATACACATGATTTTATTGGGTTTCACTGAAGTACTTTGCAGGTATTTTAGTTCTTACAAAGCAAAGTTCTGTGGTGGGCTAAACTATTACCATTATTGTTTTCAATGCTATGGGCCCCCTTTACCAAATTATTTCTAACTTTTCAAATATTTTTATTTGTTATAGTGATCTGTGAAATTTCGTGCTGCTTTTTGAGATGCCAAACATTTCATCTATATAACATGACAAACTTATTGGAAAAAAATAGTGGGCATTTTGACTACACAACTGAACAGCCATTTTTTTGTTTCACTCCCTATCCATAGGCTTCCTAGTTGCTTGCAACAGAAAAATATTGAAAGAATAACACATCTTTCTTTGAAAATCAAAAGACAAAACCAAATCTCAGTGAGGGAAGAAATATACCAAAGGAACAGGTGTGAATGTGGATAAAGAGTAGAAGGGAAATAAATGTGCTACTGCAGTAAACACATGAATAATAAGAATATGAAGAGCCTGTGCTAATACCATGTAAATTTTAGTGTTCTGGAGACACAAGACCAATTCTATGTCAAAGGCAAGGCCTATTTCTTCAGTTGTACAATGAATGAGGGAAATGAGGGACGCTGGAAGCCAACAGATATTGATTATGAAGGGCCTTCTTCAGGAAAGAAGTCATCTCTACAACCTGAAAGGTGTAAGAATGTTGACAGGAGTGGCATTGATCAATATGAAGACGTAGTGTATTCATACACTTCTTTGGCAAATGGCACCATTTTGTACAATTAATTAAAGATAACTTAAAAATACAGTGCAGATTTTTAAAACAGAGACGGCTGTAGAAGCTCATGAAGGTAAATGATGCAAATGGCTACCCTAAGCACCAGATCTTGATGCAGATAAAATAGCATTTTCTTAGAAGAAAATGATATCTAGGTCTTCCATAGCTAGACAGAAGTCCATGCCTGGATTTCATGAATGAGTTTGTATTTTAGGGACCAATACAGCTGGTGATTTTAAGTTGGAGCCAATGCTCATTTGCTCAATTATCCAAAGCCTTCAATAATTCACTAAGTGTACAATGCCCATGTTCTGTAAATAGAGCAACAGAAATTGGATTAATCTTATCTATTTATAGCCCCATTTATTGAATGCTTTAATGTTGAGACCTACTGCTCAGTGGGGAAAAAAGATTCTTTCAAATTATTTTTGCTCATTAACAATAAACATGGCCTCCAAAGAGATTGAATGGAGACAGGCAATAGAGTTAACGTGCTATCCCACTTGCTCATTTATTGGCCATTTTGTAACCCTTACATGAAGAAGTCATTCTGAATTTCATTTCATTATTTAAGTTTTAATTTAGGTCTGATAACATGATCTCTGCTATAGATAGGAACTCATTTGATGGATCTGGGCACAGTAAGTTGAAAGTTTCCTGGAAAGGATTTACTACATGTAAATCCTAGTATTCTTAATTTGGAAAGTGCTGATTTCAACCCCCACTGGTCATTTGAAGAACTCTAGGACTTCAGTGGAGGAAGAAAACACAAGTTGGTGGGAATAGCAAGGTGCTAGAGTAAGAAGCTCAGCTTGAAGATAGCCTAGACTTGCTGCAATCATATGGTAAAATTTAAGGAATGTAAACTTATATTCTATGATCAAAAGTAGTTTTGTTGAACATGAACCTACTGGTGAGAATGCTGTGTAAAATGTTGAAACAGAGAGCACAAGACTTTGATAAGGTTGTTAAAGGGTTTGAGTAGAACTAAATCCAATTCTGAAATACATTCTCTCTGGGTAAAATTCTATCAACAGCGTCGCAGACTACAGAGAAAACTTTTGTGAGAGGAAGAGTCAGTTCATGATGCAAAGTCTATTATTTGATTTTAGGAAATAGTCACAGTGCCCCAAAACGTAGCCACCATCCTGGATCGGTCAGAAGCCAATAGAGTAACAAGACTATCTCTAAGAAAAAGGTGAGCATGCCCAGAAAGCTCATATGGCTCCTATCATTTTTAGCAATGCTATTATTGAGATATGTATATTGCTTTTTAAACATACTGTTAAATAGACTTTTATATATTCTAGAAAGTCAAAAATTATGTGATTTGCTTTATTTTAACAATGTAGAACCAAATCTGATTATTTGTGACATAAATCTGTATGTATTGGCCACACAACTGTGTGTATGTGTGAACATGTTTGTGAATATGTTTGTGCATATGTATGTATTTGCCTCTCTATAAAAGATGAAAAATTTTGAGCTTTTTTCTGAAGAATCTGTATTCTTACTCATAAGCAGTTATATTTTGAAGCTTGGTACTGGCTGTCAAAAATAGTTTATACCACCACTAAACATCATTTGTTTAGCTTCTTTAACCTTAATATTTCACCACTAGAGTTTTGTTTCTTTTAATGATGAAACTAGTCAAAATATGTAATCTAGAGCTAAATTTCATGCTCCCATTTAAAAGTACCTTAAGTGTGCTACAGGTATGAGATTTTAAGTTGTCCTGCAGTTTAATAATTTCCAGTGAAGGCATTCAGGATGACAGTAATTATCACAGACATGGTGATGATGATGATGATGATGATGATGATGATGATGATGATGATAATGATGATGATGATGTCAGATGCACAATAGTGAAAATCAGACATACAGTAGTGAAAATGATACAAACAATACTTGTCCTTGTTCTTGGATTATATTTACCACTGTTTAGGTAAGTAGAGCAATAATTGATTTGCAAAATCATTAACTACTCTGAGTACCTGCACACAGACCTGCCTGTATGGACAAATAAATACACATACAGAGAGGGATATAGATTATTCCTGAACACTTGAGTTTGTTACTATGAAGAGCTAGGGAATTTGAGTACAGTTGTGCAGGAGAGAGGGTGGTGTAAGTTTAGAGGCAGGTTCAAGCAATCCATCTCCCAGCCAAGGAATGCTTTTGAATGCCAGGATCCCAGAAAAAGTGAAAAGGATTTGTTTCATAAAGCCTTTGGAAGAAGCATGACCATGATATAAACCTTGATTTGGTGACTTCTAGAAGAATCTAGAGACTGTTTTTATAGTCACCTGGGATACTGCAGCTCGACCAAATCAATTCACAAAGCTTAGTATTTTTACAGGAGAAACAAAAGCACATACCCACACAAACACTCACATACATGGTTCATAACAACTTCAGATGTAATAGCCCCACACTGGAAGCATTCAATGGACTACAAAAAGGCTTGTACAAGCATTGAAATACTACTAAGAAATTAAAAATGAGTGAATTCTTAAGACAAGCAATCAATCCTGAAATCATTATCATGAGTGAAAAAATGGTACAAATTAAAAAGAGCATCCCATATTTTCCATTCAAGTCTAGTCTTGGACAATTCAAAATTATCTACCATGGTACCCTGGGAATTTGGATTTAGTCTAAAGAAGGATAGGAGGAAATACAAAGGATGTGAAGAAATTTGTGTGGGTGATGGAAAAGGTTCATTATCTTGATTTGTGGTGATGGTTTCATGGCTGTAGGCATATGTCAGAGCTCATTAAATCATATACTTTACAATGTGCTGTTCACTGTATATCAATTATACTTCAATAAAACTGAAAAAAAATGAACTCACCCATGGATAGGTTCCATGGGAAAGGAAACCCCTGTTGTATTTGGGGGATATTAGAAGAGGGAATTTTATGCCTGTTGGAAGGCATAAAAATGTAGCCTAGAGAAGACATCTGGCATTTATACTGAAGGAGAAATCAGCTTATCTATAAAAGTGGTATTTGGTATTTGGGAATCTATCCTAGGACAAAAACACAGAGGCAAGTTACTCCAGAGGATTTCCACCAGCTGAAGTTCTTCCTTAAGGCAGAGGAAAAACAGGTAAGGAGAGCAACCTGCAAGATGGAGCTAAAGAGGACAGCGGGAAAGACAGTGACTATATTCCGTTTCAATGGGTTGAATTTTCTCCTTAAATTCGGGGGGAAAACTTTACAGTGTGCTTAAATATGACAAGCTCTTTTGATACTGCATTAAAATAGTTTGGAATGGAGGCACCGAAACAATAAATGGCTTATTAGTCATAGGGAATATTGCCATTTCTAAGGGGAACTATTTGAAAAATTCTGTCAGCATTTATAATTTAACTGTTTCAACTTACCACAATTCTTTGAAGCCATTGCCTTTGTTTGTGGTACATTCTACCACAGACTTAGACTCATTCTTCCTGGAATATAAACATTAGCTGGTGTCCCATTACAAAGAGCAATTTTAAAAATGTGGAGTACTTTTCTGTAGTCTAGTTTAGACACATCAGTCTGTTTCTTTTGAATCTTAGGTGCCTACTGCTGTATGACAACCTCATATCTGTTAACCTCTGTGGGAAGCAAACATTAGATTAGATTAGTGGAGAAGAATAATGCTCCTATAAAACCATTTCATTCACACTCTTGCTAATCTTTTCCATTACTTGTTTCATGGGATAGTACAGTGTAGAAAATTCATTGGCATCTACAGTATTAGAGAGCTAGTTTTATTCGCACAAATTATATTGTATAATAGGTATAACCTGGTTTTCTCATTCATCAATGTGTTGTATCATATATATGAACACAATATTAACATTCAAAATATTCTATATACATATGCGAAAATGATTTTGAAGGGATAGGTGGGGATGTGAGAAGATGGGAGGGCATCAAGATACATTGAATTCATGAATTGGCATGCTAAATTAAAACCCCTTGTACTATTTATGGAAAATGAGAAAAATTTAAAATATGTCATGGAAAAGGGTGAAAAATGCAGCAGTGGTGTTCACTAGACACTTTGATGTCACTTTGGTGACATTGTTTGAAAAGAAATGTACTCTTTACCTGACTTGTATACTGTAACTCCTCTGTATACTACCTTTATAAGACCAATTAAAAATAAAATTTTACTTAAAAATGGTCACAGATAGTATGCTGGCATGTGCACTTCTATTTTCATAACAAAAAAGTTATGAAATACTCACCACCTGTTTTATATAAGAATTACATAAAGTTCTGTTTGTTAAAATGTTCATAGTTTAAGCTTCTGTCCTCAGTTTTTTCTCTTTTCAATTCCATGTGAAACCAGTCAGTTCTATCCAGGAAAGTCCCAGATCAATCAGTCTCTGCCATTCACAGTCTAAGAGCAATATGCCCTCCATCTTATATTGTATTGAAAATGATGGTTTCCATCAAACTGATGAGATCATTGTTGGAAGGCAACATGAGCTCTCTCATTTTTTCCAAAATTATAGGGGGAGATTCCTCTAGCTGACATTCTTGTATGATTCCTTTGTTTAGGCACAAGTTCACTGTCACATGAACAAAGACATGGGGGAGATTTCATACAGAATCTTTCTTAGACATTGCATTAGGACATATGATAGAGCTACAATATTGTATTCTGAGTATGCATAAATTATATATATATATATGTACATAGATCACTCTTCGAGGAGTCAATAGGCAGTTGCAGAATAATTTTATTAAAGCATATTTATGTTTAAGTAGATATACTTGTAAGCAACCTGTCCCAACCCTGACCTGACTCCTTTTTTGTCTTTTTTTATTGTAATTAATAGAAAGGTTACAGTTATATTTGCCAGATAGAAGCTGCATTACTTCACACACACTGATACCACTTGTCATGTTTTTGTCCCCATTTCCCTCCCCCCACGCCCTGACTCTTTTAATATAGTTTGCACAAGTTTACTTTCATTTTAACATTTCCATTTGCCTGTATAATATATCTTGATCATAATCACCCCTCCACATTCTTCCTCATTCCTCTTCTTTTCCAAACCAGTCCCATTCTATTTTCCTTGTTCTAGTTTTAACCTCTGTGCATGAAGTACCATTACTGTATTCATCTTCCTCTCTTTTCCCCATTTATCTGCCTTTCTCCTACTAGTATGTATATTCCAGATAAGGCATATTTCAATTTACTCATATTTATTTTACTAAAGTGCACTAAAGGTTCAATGGGGTGTTACCATCTCATACATGTATCTAGGATGTATTTTTGTCTTTAGGCTATCAAGCTCGATTGAGTTAAAATGGTTATGTAGATTTTGACCACAAACATATGTTAAAATTGACATACTAAATTATGTTTTCTTAAGATACAAATTGGATGTGGTAGCACATGCCTGGAATCCCAACACTAGGGAGATTGATGTGGGTGGAGCTGGAACGTGAAGTCAGCTTGGGGTACATAGCGAAACTCTGTATCTATCTATATCTATCTATCTATCTATCTATCTATCTATCTATCTATCTATCTATCTGTCTATCTATCTATCTATATATAGTACAATAGATCCACCAAGCCATTTCAGGCTTAGAACACCTTTCAGTACCACTGAAAAACAAACTGCTAGAACGATGAGGGACTGATGGGATCTCACTGTAAAATTGGAATGAATGGATTTTGCATAATAAAATATCAAGTATTTTATGGGTCAGACATTCTCTGAGAAACCTCACAAATGTCAGAAAAACAGACAAAAGAATTCCAAAGGAGAAAAGATTTGACCTTATTTCTTTTTGACCCTCAGAGAACTAGGGATGTAGGTTAGAAATGTTCCAGGGTTTCAAGGAGTGTTGAAGTACCTCAGGTAGTGGAAGATATATGATAAAGATACATGTTTAAAACATACAAATAGAGCTACTTTAAATAATAAAGTCATGCTGTGGCTACATGTAACAATTAGATCCCTTGAGAACAGTCACCATACACAGAAAGTACAGTACATCTAGGTCTATCAAAAAAGAAAATGGAAACTGGTTAAGGTTTATGATGTCATAATAATCTTAATATTATCTCACAAAATGCTTTTCAGAGTAGCTGCTTTTACATCTACTTCCATGTTGGTGACTGAACTCTGTTGGCCATTGTGCTCTCTTCCCAACCTGACTGGATAATTCTAATTTGTATTCCTGAAAATGATCATGGTTTTGTTTGAGCAACAGTTTGAGAATCATAGAGAGTTACGTATGAGGTTCTTTTGTGTCTTGTGGGTAGGCCTGCTCTAAAGCTAAGCTTGGGGTTCAGATCTGACAATGTAACATGTGTGAACAGAACCAAGTGGAAATATTTAATCACTAGATGCATGGGGTCAAGACAATTTCAATAAAATGTGGGAAAACAGATGTGTCAAGTAGATACAGAAATGCTTCATTATCCTTAATTATTGGAAACACAATTTATTACCTAAAGATACTGTCTAGGAAGGTGCACACACACAAATGAACATACACTGACACATCTTTGTATGGGTTTTCCATTTATTTACCACCTTCAATTATTTTGATCCCAAGATATGAAGACTGTAAGGAATGGAGAATAAGTACTGGAAAAAGTAGTCTGTGTTTTATCTAACAGAACTAGGAGATTTTAATGAGACTTGAGGAGTTATTAGGAATGACATATTCTCAGAGGAAAGCTAGATATACTGCCAAAATAAATGATTCTAGTTTGGACTAGAGGAAAATTTAGTTCTAAGTCCTCATCTTAAAACCAACTAATGTAGATTACTGGCAAAGAAGCGGCCTTCTGAATTATCCACTGCACATTTGCTGGTTATTCGATCTTCCTCAGAATGTTTATAAGCCACATAGAAAATGCCGTCACAGCAAACAATAAAAAAACCATACTAATGTACAACTAGAGTACAAAATTCTTTTATTTAGCATTAATGTAAACAGTAATGAAAAGGCAAGGCAGTGTGAGCACAGAAACCACATTTTTGTCCTTCAGCACACTGTGCTTGGCAGTGAGAGAGTGAGGCATATGTGGTCGGTACACTGAGCGTAAGTATAGAAGCTTAGAAGAGATTTTTAGTCCGGTGACTGGTGAAGCCAGAGATGAACCCTATGCTTTAAAATGTGTTCTTTCTTCTCTACCAATTCTATTTTGAATGCTAATGATAATCATCTTTAATTAGAAATCATAAAGCACATCAGGATTTACACAATATATACACATTATAATAGAAAGCTTGAAATATTTTTCATAAGTCCAGTATGAATATGATACTCCAACTTAGCTAAATTATATTTTTCAACTAAAATTCTCTAAAAATAGTAATATGCTATTTAAATGACATAGATATTAGATGCACTTTATGTCAAAATCCATTCATAGTTTTACATTAGCCTTCAATTATAACTATGATCAGCAGAGCTAAAAAATATTAAATTATAGGAAGGTTTCATAGTATAAATTCAGCATAGGTTCTAAATCTAACCATGATCAAATAAAAAGAAATACAAAACACTAGCTTGCTGCTAGTAGCTCATACCTATAATAGGATTGATGTTTGACGCTAACCTGGGAAGGAAATTCCTTGAGACTCTTATGTCCAACTAACTAACAAAAAGCCAGTATGGAGGTGGGATTCAAGTGGTAAGTCAACAGACTGGAGTGCAAAAGGAGAACACAAGGCCCTGAGTTCGAACCTCACTAGGGACACACACAGAGTAAAGAACTAATGTGTCCGGTACACATTTCTTTTCTTTTTTGTTTTGTTTTCTTTTAGATCCCAAAGTGGGAATCAAAGTTGGTACCTGCTGCTTTCCCTCACTGGCTACCTCTCTATCATTTGAGTTATGTCTCTAACACAAAGGTTGGCTTTTTCTTTTCTCTTGTTCTTTCTTTTTCTGTCTTTCTTTTTTTTTTTACTGTACGTGATTGTAGATGCAAAAGCTGTATTTGAACACACAACTGGCTTGTCTTTTTGACTCATATTTCTGTGCTCTTTAAGAGAAAGCATGAAAGGCCATTATTCCATGATTGAGCGTTTGACAGATCTCATGAGCATCCCACAAATAGCTTATGCTGGAAATACCAGGCAGGATATGAAGGTGAGACACACATGTATTTCCTATGCTGGAGGCGCTTCAGACACTGAGAGGAACAATCCCAAGGCCTACCAAAAACCACATACTTTAAACCATTTAGGCAGAGATATAAAACCACTGCATTGATAACATATGGTTCAGGGAAATTTTATAGCCACTAAATTTAAGACATGGGTTTTAGAATGCTTTAATTGCCCTAAGTAAGACTGTGAATATATTTCCTCTATATTTCCATATAGAGGAAAAAATTCAACAAGGCTAAAGGGAATATTTTTTAATTATTTATTTTAAATTTTAATATCAGGATAATGTATAGAGGGGGTTACAGTTACATTCATAAGGTAGTGAGTAGTGAGTACATTACTTTTGGAATATTTTTACCCCTTTCCATATTTTTCTCCCACTTTCCCCCCACCTCCCAAGTTGTAAAGTTCAAGACAATATATTGGAAAGAGAAAATTATACTATTTCCTTTACCCATATATTTACATCTTGCACATAAACTTCCACTATTAACTATATATGATTTCTACATCATAAGTCCTCACAGCATATGCCTACCCTCAACTAGGCATTTTCTAGCATTTAGTAATAGAGTTTGAACCTAACTGCAAAATTTCTGAAGCCGTGGGATTTCAATGTAACAATTATTTTAAAAACAATTTAAATTATTTTTATGGTAATCAAGTTTTGGAGAAATTAATTTCAGAAAAGCTAAAATTGAAGGAAGCAACAAAGGAGGGAGGGAGAGAAAGTGGAAGAAAGGAAGGAAGGAAGAAACAAAAAAGGAAGGAAAGACAAAAGGAAAGAAAGAAACAGAAGAAAAAGACGATTTCATGACTAAATGTTTATATGCAAGGAGAAGGATGACCGCACTGTGCAAGTGAGCTGATGTAGTAACCAAGCAGGAGTTAATGAAGTGTGAGGAAGCTGTTAAATCTCCCACAATAGGCATGAGTGGTGGAGATAAAGACAATATGAAGAAAAATGATGAATAGGTTTGATAAGATTTGCAAATGGTTTAGATTGCAGGCAAATGAACAGATTTCTACCTTTGTTTTGAGCTTCAGGACGTGACTCCATGCTATGTGGTCTGCAGCTGCAGATAACCCTGAAGAAATCTGTTGAGTATGTGGAGGAAGGTGAGACATGCACCTGGGTCACTCATTAAAATGGAGAGGGATGGGCACCACAGCGTCCGGTGCATACTGAAACCATGTCCATCAGCCCCATCTTCCATAAATGTGCATTGAGCGAGGTGGAGAAACCCAGGGGCCCTGAGATAGCAAATTCATGCTCTAGAGAGTCATTGTAGAGCAACCCCAGAGGTAAGAAATTGAAAAGAGCCAGGCACCTATGGCTCAAGCCTGGAATCCTACTCAGGAGACTGAGATCCGAGGATCATGGTTCAAAGCTAGCCTGGGCACGAAAATCTTTGAAACTCTTATCCCCAATTAGCCACCAGAAAACCGAAAGTGGCTCTGTGGCTCAAGTGGCAGAGCACTAGCCTTGAGCTGTAGAGCTCAGGGACAGCTCCCAGTCCCAAAGTTTCATCCCCACGACCTAAAAAAGAGAGAAATAAAAGAGGAGAAAATGAAACGGGAACTAGGAGGGGAATGAATAAGAGAGAGGAAATATACAGGAGAGGGGGGAGAAAGGGAGAAAAAAAAGAAAGGAAGAGAGATGAGATGAGAGAGGAAAGTAGAAAGAATAAGAAAATGAGGGAGAAGAGCAAGGAAAGAAGAGAGCTCTCAGTTGTTTTTCTTTTTTGAGAAAAGATACTTCAGCTATTTGAATATATAGGAAATGCGGCTAAGAAAAGAGAACTTTAGAATATATACAGGAGATAGAACAGAAATGATTTGTCTATTATAATGTTGAAATAAAAGTTTCAAAGAATTTAATCTTTGGAAATTTATTGTAAACTATAAACCATGATATTGAATTCAGAGTGATGGTCTTTTGCACATTCAGAAAATTGAAGCCTGTCTTCAGAATTCATACACAGACAACCTTAACTGCAGGCAGGCTCCCTGCCACCAAACCTCCAAAAAGATGTCAGTGGAAAGGAGGTGACTGAGTTGGGGAGCTAAAATTATAAAGGAAATTCCTTACACACCTTAAAATCATCTGTGTCTCCCTAAGGTGATATGACATATTGTCTTACCAAGGATTGGTCTGAAGAAATTATAATTGTTTTATTTCTATACATTAAGTTTCTCTGCCTTCTTGTAGTCTCTCTCTCTCTCTCTCTCTCTCTGTCTCTCAATAAATATATATATATATGAATATATATTTCATTGGTATTGTAAAGGTGATATGCATTGGGGTTACAGATGCATAAGTCAGGTAACGAATACATTTCCTTTTGAACCATGCACCACTCTTTCTTTTGGATAGTATCACCTCTTCCTTCATTTTCTATCAGTTTTCCTCTCCTGACTCCATCCTGCTCCCCAAGTTGTATAGTTCATTTTCAACATAGAGTCTATTGAGTATGGCTGCTGCATTGATTCATCTTTTATCCCACCATTTCTGTGCTTCCCCTTACTGTCTCCAACACAGATAAGCATACCTACAAGAGAAAAGGTACAGAAATCAAAAATGGCAATAAAGGAGAAGAATATCATTTAATATGGCCCATGCACATAGATATGGATCATTTGTGAAACTCTCCTAAAAATACCCTCCTTTCTTCTTACTGTGTGGATGTTTAGAGCCCTGTTTGGCTTACCAAGCCCAAATCTAATTTATTTTGTCTTTTCCTATCCATTGTGTTTATTAGTAAATTTATATGTATATTCTACTTAGGGAAAATATGCAACCTGTATTTCTTTGGATCTGGCTTGCTCTGCTTAATATAATGGAAGTATTTCCATTTCCTTGTGAAGGGGACAATACCATTATTTCTTATGGAAGCATACAACTTCATTGTGTATATACATACACATACATATACCATTCATACACTGAGGGGCATCTGGGTTGATTCTGGATATTGGCTATGGTAAACAATGCTGTAACGAACATGGTTGGCCTAGTAGTTTTATTTTAGTCTTCTTTGTAATCTATAGGACAAATCCTCATCGTAGAATCACCATACTGCTTCATACTGCTTGCCAGAGTGGTTGAACAAGTTTACATTCCAACCAACAGTATAGTAGTGATCCCTTTTGGCCACATCCCCACCAGCAACTGTTATTGTTAGTTTTCTTAATTATACCATTCTAATAGGGATGAGGTGGAATCTCAGTGGTGCTTTGATTTGCATTTCTTTTATGATCAGAGTTGTTGAACATCTCTTCATGTGTTTATTGACCATTCTTACTTCTTCCAATGTTCCTGTGTTTTAATTACACATAATCTGTTTTTTGGATTTTTTTTGATAATTAATAGAAGGGTTACATTATATTCACCAGATAGAAGGTGCATTACTTCACAAACATTGATACTCTTTCTCATGTTTTGGTCCCCATCCCCCCCCCCAACCCTGCCCCTCATCATGTTTTCCCTCCTTCCTAATCCTATTTCAAATAATCAAGTAAACATATATACAATATATCAGGTAACAAGGTACGATACTGTAACAATATGAGATAACCAAGGGACAGCAAAAGAGCTGAGAAATAACAGAGTACATTAAGGACAACAATCACACATTATATGGCTTTTGTTTCTATATCCTGGGGGTCCTTTCATTTAGTGTGGTATTATATGGCCTTATCTACCTAGGTTTTGTTCTATTGTAAACCTCTGCTAGGAGAACACTAGGTTTCTACTTATTATGACAAATGAGGGAAACCATTGAGCCTATGTTCCTTTGGATCTGGCTTACTTCACTCAATATGTTTTTTTCCAACTCTTTTCATTTCCTTACAAATAGGGCAAGGTCATTTTTTCTGATGGAAGCATAGAATTCCATTGTGTATAAATGCCACATCTTCTTGATCCCATCATCAACTGAGGGGCATCTGGGTTGGTTCCATATCTTTGTTATGGCAAATAGTGCTACAATGAACATCGTTGTGCTAGTGGATTTTGTATGTCCTTGTTTCTGGACGATGGGGTAAATGCCAAGTAGTGGAATTGCTAATCACACATAATCTTTCACCACACTTCATTCCTCTTTTCCTGAAAATTTCCCCTTGACTCCAATCAAATTTGGACTAACCCTTGAGTGTGAAAAAATAGCCATATGATGTTTTCACTGTGAAGTATTATTCAGTAAAAGAAATGTGCAAAGCCAGTTGTATCTAAAGCTGTGATTCTTAGGTGGGAAGAAAAACATTCAATTTACTGTGTCCTTTGAAATTTTAATTGATTACTAAGCAGTATGTATACATGAACAATTCTACTCACTGTTGAGGTACATTTATTTGACTGTTGTACCTGAAGAAATATTTAGAATATCACCAATTAATCCACCTTTTTTTCTTCTGTAGCATTCACAAACTCTACAACCAGACTTGAAGAACAGAGAAAAATAAGCAAATGCCAACTTACACAAACTTCCTTAACTTTTTGTGCAGCACTAAAATAAATAGAAATAATTAATCCTTTGGGGGCTTGAAGTCATAGTTTCCAAAAGCATTCTCTTTTGAAAGTAGCATAAATATTGAATCTACCATTAGTGCCAGAGTAAAATTCCTTCTCTGAATTTTCTAAACATACATTTATTTCGCCTCTTCTCATGGTTTCCTAAAACCCTCTCATGAAATATGTAAATCTGTTTCTTAGCTAACTATGAACCTTGCAACTGGGAGGAAGATCCTATTGATATCTCTCTGTGTGTTTAAAATCCTCTTGTAGCATGTAAACTAGATGAGCTGATGCTCTACCTAAACTTATACCTTTGATTTTTATTACTCCAAACACATTGGTTCTATAAAATATTTGGGCAGACTTGGAATCTTATTTATATGAGAGAAAAAACTGTTCAATGACACTACAGTTGTATGAAAGTAAAAGAGCACCTATTATAGTAAGAGACAATAAAAATTGTTTACCTCAATAAATTTAATTCATCTACTAATCATGAACTTCACAACAGCCTCAGATTTATTTTCACAAGTTTAAATAATTAAACATTATTATAGATAAACTTGAAAATAGGTACAATGTTAGCAGGTGATCAGTTAATACTCAAAAATATGTCCCTTGAAAATAACTTGAATATGTTGATCTTATAAAACAGAATATTTTCCCCCAAGTAAAATGATCTAAACACACTGACTTATTTTACTTTTGTAATGATCTCAATATGGACGATTCCTTCTAAAAATTCAAGTTAAATAGACCATGTGGCATTATGGGAGGTGGGACTTTGAAGAAGCAATTTGGACACAAAGAGAGATAGATTATTGTCTTTTTTCTGGGCCGGGCTAGTTGTTGAGATGAGATTATTACAAAGGAGATCCAGGCTGGCCCTTGTACACATCAGGGCTTATCCTTCCACTTTTCAGTGAAATGAGAGCATAGATTAATATCCACAAATGACACAATTTTTGTAGTCAACATGTGAATAACACTTCAGTCTTTCAAACTAAAAAGTCAAAATTTAGAATGACTGAATGATTTAGTTATTTTGTTGCAAGATTAAAATATCTTCTTGCAAAAGATAATCCATCTAATTTATACATTCATAATTTGATAAACTCTAATATATTGTCTCATGTTTGGTTCAAATATACCTGGTCTACCTTATAACTAAGGTTTAAGGTTGAGGACTTTTGAGTTCCAGGAATGTAATAAATACAAAGCTAACTTAATTTTAAAATAACTTGATTCGCTGTGGTATTTTCTGATTCTTTTGTTTCCACTTACAAAAATAATATTGAAGGAAAAGAAACAATTAGTTGCTTATTGCTTTAAAAACTGCCTGGCTTAGCAGATGAGGGTAAGCAGCTGACCTCTTCAGTTTTGATGTTTTTTCAGCTTTCTTTTCTCCCAGAAGGAGGAAAGCAACAATACAAAAATATGGGTCAGAGAAAATGTCCTTTGAAAAGCATGTTTAATAAACACATTGACTACCACCTACATTTGCACTTAAGCCAAAATTTAGGTGAATGTTACTTTAGTCATCACCCACCCACAAGGTTCACTTCCTGTGTAGCCCAACCAAGGAGACAGTGGATGGGGGTGGAATGGAAGCCTGGTTTATACTCTGCTGCTGCTTTCTGTGAAGGAAGCAGGGAGAGAATGCTTGTTCCAGCCTCCCTACTTACCTCACTGTTTTCCTGAGCACTACAAAAACTTTACCAAAACTAGAAGATTTTACTTTATCTTTTTCTTTACAAAATATCAAACATGAACAATTTAGTCCTTGACCTGCTATATTTACAAAAATGTATTTGGTGATTTGAGGAGAACAGCAACATATTTTAACTTAATACAGACAAAATTTATTTTTCCCAATTCTTGTTAGACTGGTTTGTATATTTGGTAATAATTATAATTATAGAGAAGTTTCCTGGGCTTTGAGAATAGGGCATATAAGGAGATTTCCGAGGTTTTTGTGCCTCAGAAATGTTAGTGTGGGATTTTTGGATTATTAGGACAAGTTGGAATTTTGAGATGATTGAGGGTTTTTGAATAATGCTTACTTTCAGTTTTCTTTTGCCCAATGCTGTCTTTCTGATGAAAGATTCAATTTCATTTTAGAGGTTAACTTGATTTTTTTTTTCGTAGTCTGTGTCATGGTAACCTAACACAGTAAAATTTGGATAGCTAATTCAGGAAGTAAGGAAACCTTAATAATTGTATAAATTTAGTATTCTGAAATAGTTCTTATGAGCAATTAGGAGAAATTATGTTTGAAGGATTGAAGTTCTTAAAGGTTCTTTGGATTTAAATATCATTTTTATTTTTCAAATATCTGTTAGTAGTTGTGCAAGAGAGTGACCATTTAACAAAGAAGTTTATGAGTAAAATATATCTTGATCAACGTGACCACTTTCAACATTATCACCCATTCCTCCCCGTAAACCACCTCCCTCCTCTTCATAATTTTGCAGGCTACACAATGAATTCTTGTCTGCATCTTTCCCTTCTTCATTTGTCTACCTCTCTCCCCTTGACCCCATTCCTGCCCTATCCATTTTAAGTACCTACTCCTTGGTGTTTTATTTTGCTGAACAATGATTTGGGCTTTCTAAGAAGTTACATATGTGTATACTTACATACCACCCAAAATATTTACTTATGATTCTATAAACTAAATCTAGCTTCTACATATAAGGAAAAAATATCCGTTGTCTCTCTGTGCCTGACTTATTTCACTTAACATAATTTTTCCCATTTTCTATTTCTTTACAAATGGCACAATATTGTTCTTTCTAAGAATGAGTAAAATTCCATTATATATACATATATATGTATACATGCCACATTTAAATATTATTTAATATTAAGATAGTAGCATAGTCCAAAATATTTTCCCTTCCCTTTTGAAAACTGTTTAAGATATTAAGCACAAATCTTTTTTTTTTTTTTTTTGCCAGTCCTGAGCTTGAGCTCAGGGCCTGAGCACTGTCCTTGGACTTTCTCAAGGCTAGAACTCTACCACTTTAGCCTCAGCACCACTTCCGGCTTTTTCTATATAGGTGGTACCAAGGAATCGAACCTGGGTCTTCGTGCATGCTAGGCAAGCACTTTAACCATTAGGCCAAATTCCCGGCCCCAGCACAAACCTTTTTTAAAGATTATTTTGCTGGCATAGTCAGGTGAAGTCTCTGCCTGGTGGAGACCCAGAAAGGCATCTTTATGGCTCATTGGAATGAATGAAAATAAAAAGTGCTGGATTCATGGTAACTCAATAAAAGATTGTTTAGGAAATCATTGAGATATACAAGTGCTTTCCTTACTTGGTATGTATCTTGCAAACATTTACTATCAGCATAGACTTGAGAACAGTTTTCCAAAGGAGATAGAAATGTCCATGATTGTCATAGAAGTGGGGTTAAGAATAAAGTTTGGGCTGGGAGTGTAGCCTAGTGGTAGAGTGCTTGTCTAGCATGCAAGAAGCTCTGGGGTCAATTCCTTGGTACCACACACACAGAAAAGGATGGAAATGGTGTTGTGGCTCAAGTCGTAGTACGCTAGCCTTGTGAAAGCTCAAGGGCAGTGCCCAGGCCCTAAGTTTAAGTTCCAAGACTGGAAGAAAAAAAATGAAGTGTTTGGATGAAATCATTAAAGGAATGACATTGATCAAAGTTCATTGTATTAAAAAATTACATGTTGAATTACAACCTATTTGTACAGCTATTTATGGATAATAATAGTATTAGCTATTATTATTATTATTATTACATATAATATGGTTTGGAGGTAATTCTAGAGTATCACAAAAGAAGCAGAAAGTTAGAAATGGATGGCAGAGTTCTGAGAACATATGAGGTACTGAGCCAGAAATATCTTCCTTAAACAAGGCCCACAAAGAAAGGCCTTTTTTTTTTTATCAGTTATTTGGTTTGAACACTGTTCTGAACTCTGTCCCTCAGCTCTTCAGCTCAAGGCTACCACTCTACCCCTTCAACTGCAGCATCACTTCCAGTTTTCTAATGGTTATTTGGAGATAAGAGTCTCACGGACTTTAGTGCCCAGGCTGGCTTTGAACCTTGATCCTCAGATCTCAGTCCTTAAAATTTTTTAAAGATGAATCATAAAGACAGAAAAGTTTTATTATGATTGATTGTTTTTATGACAAAAGATAGTTTTACTTATATTTTATTGCCTTAACTTCCATTGTACATTTTTGTAATTACTATAAGTGATTGATAACAGATGAATATAAAGAAATAAGCCTTTAAAGATTCTGGTTTGAGTGCTAACTTTTATCATATAATTCCATTGCTTATTTTTCAGGCTGGCATCTGTGACATATAAATGATAATTTATTTAGCATTCGGACACTATAGGTTATCAAAATAGAAAGTCAAATACTTTCATTGTGTTAAACTTCATTCACTCAGCTAATCATCTAACTTGACTAGTGTCCTGAGAAACATGCATCCAGGAAAGAATGTTAACTCCTTGTAGAAAAAAATGTAGTCTTCCTGTACAATACCAGGCCCTCATACTTAAAATATTTTCACTTTCTCTTAGTTTCTTTCATTGCTTTTGTAGATTTGATATTCTGCCAAGAAGAACATCTTCCAGCTGAATAAATATAATTCAGCTTCATTCTTGGGAGCATTGAAATGTACACTGAACATAATCTGAAAATAATTTACAATTTGGATCCCAAAAAAAGAGAAAGGTATAAGTTTGTTTGTTTGTTTGTTTGTTTGTTTTGAGCCAGGATGATTCCTCTGTACCTGCTTAACCATTCCTTGCAAGATATATGTTTTCTTTAATGCTTTCCCATTGTTCTTAGAACACATAAATTCGGAAGATTAATCCAATTACTGGTTTTGAGGAGGATGTGGAAAGTGATTAAATTAAGCATTGGGTTCTCAAACACTTAATTATCTAACAATACAACAGCAATCTTTAGCCTCAAAAATGGTTCTGCTCTATAAGACCCAGTCATTCCAACACCAAAAAAAAAAAAAAAAAAGCAAAGCTAGCTAAGTAAAAAAATAATACTTTGCCAGAAGTACATCTGGAAACAAAGTTAAAGGCATAGGTTTCCATGTGTAAAATCTTTTAATGGTGGGTATACTTCTAAAAATAAAAAAAAGAGACATACGACATTCAGTCTATTATTGCTCAGTTCAGGAATCACATTTATTTTCTCGATATTCAGTATGAGTTTAATATTATTGTAACTCTGTATGCAGGAGCTCATTCATTGTAGCAATGGATTGTGGATTTTATTTCTTTGTAGCAACAGTTAGGAAAGAGCCAAAGGCAGAATGTCAGCTTGTGGAAATCATGTATGTCAAACACTGACATTTCTTGGTCTGTTCCTCCAACAGCTAACTGAAATGCTTCCATTCCTTCCTTGAGTGTAATGAGAGAACATTTTTGGGGGCTTAGAGTCTGCAAATGGAAACCTCTTCACTTACATCTTTATAAACCAACTTATGGCTAACTGTGGTATATTTCACATTTTTTCCCCTCTCCTACTCAGAATTTGTCCTTTTCTTCTATCTCCCATATTTACTTTGGCATCCAGCCTAATATCTGTCTCTTCAGCTGGTACCAATTTAACTCTTGGGTTCTAAGTACATCATGTGCTTCAATAAGCCGACTGGCCACAAGAAATCTTTTTAACAATTTGCTGACACAGCTAGCTGCTACTGCTTGTGCCCTTCCAACTACACATGCTCTCTCCCACACCTGGACATTTCATAGTCAGTATAATTTTTTTTCTTGAAGGGCACTCTTCTGACTAAGAGGAAGATTTGATCATCTTAATCAGTGATGAATCAAAGCATAAAATTCTGTCGGGTCTATGGAATAAAATAAGAATCTGTACATTTTTTAAAGTAAAGAACTTGGAAGGAAGTGTGAATAAAAGCAATGTACTGTCAGTTAAAAGGTGAAAGATTTAAACTATCTGAAGAGAAATAAGAGTATTCTATTAGTCTGTTTTGTTTTGTTTTGCCAATCCTGGGCTTGAATTCAGAGCCTGAGCATCGTCCCTGGGCTTTCTCAAGGCTAAAGCTCTACCACTTGAGCCACAGACCATTTCCTGCTTTCTTCTATGCATGTAGTACCGAGGAATCGAACCTGGGTCTTCATGCATGCTAGGCAAGCACTCTACCACTGGGCCAAACTCCCTACCAAATGTTATGTTTAACTGGACACCAGTGGCTCATACCTGTTATCCTAGCAACTAAGGAAGCTGAGATCTGAAGATCACATTTTGAAGCCAGTCTATGCAGGAAAATCCATGAGATAGTCCTCTCCAATTGAGTACCAAAAATTTGGAAGTGGAATTGTGATTAAAGTGGTAGAGCACTAGCCTTGAGAGAATAAAAAGTGAAGGGACAACTCCCAGGACCTGAGTTCAAACTGCGGTACTGGAACATAAATTTAAAAAAAAAACAGTTAAATTGAACACTGAGTTTATCCACTAGGCTACTATCAGAAAGGAGAAGGCCTCTTCCTCCAAATGAAATGCTTTTCATTCAATCACACAGTGGGCCTTCAAGAAATGTGTGATTTTGCTCTTTTACCTATAACCTTAAGACTTTTCCTTTAATTTCCTGTGTTATCAATAGTTTTTTTTAAATGATAGTTATTAAGTGCATGTTATTTAGTTGCTTCCATTAAGAAGAAAACTTTTATTCAGTACTACATCTCCATATCAATGAAATCTTACAATTTAAAATCTAAATTGATAACTGCAGGTAGAAAAGTCTGACCCCATGCAAGAGTTGAGGGGTCACAGTCAAAAACAAATGCATACAACACAGCTTACACACACACACACACACACACACACACACACACACACACACACACACACACATCCCTGCACACATATACAGGTGTTTGTGTGCTGGTCTTCAAGTATGATCTCCCAGTTTTTGCCTCACAGGCAAAGCTAAGATTACATGCTTGAACAACCATGTTGAGAAAATCATTTACTTTAATAATGCCAAACTTACTTTTCTCAAGCTTTGAGCTCCCTATATGAGTATGTGTTGCTCTATCCAATTTCAACTTTTCTGCAGATATTGTGCTAGACGTTTTACTTAAATATAAACATTTAGTCCTTAACACACTATCCCAGGAGCAACTTATTTTCCTCCCTGTATCATATAAAACACCAAGGATTTGTAGACCAAATTGATCAATTAGGGACATTTCAAATTCCAAGTATCAGAAACTGTAGTTGAAAAGGAGCACAAGCAAAATCCACTTGTAGTTTGGCTTCAGCCTGGTTCACTGAGAAAAAGTAATGCTACACCACTGCTGGAATTTACATCTTCTGTTTTCAAGCTCAGTGGGTAATTTGGAAGGCTGGGTAGACAAAATGCTCTATAATCTTCTCTTGTCTGGCAAGAACTATGCAGAAGCAATTGTCCCCTTGTGACCAGGGAAGAACACGGCACAAAATTTTTGATTACTACCTGCGACCTTGCCTCTGATGGTTAGCTTGGGTAGCACTTCCATCATGAAAAAGCTCAGAAATTCATTCCCTTGAAATTCATAAATAATGTCCCCTAAGCAAAATAACAGGCAACAAAGTCAGATACTGTAACAATATGAGATTAAACAAAGGACAACAAAGGAGAAAAGAAAAAAAAATCGTACAGGGGCTGTGAGTTTGGCCTAGTGGTAGAGTGCTTGCTTAGCATGCATGAAGACCTGGGTTTAATTCCTCTATGCCACACACATAGGGGAAATAAAAAGCCAGAAGTGGTGCTGAGGCTCAAGTGGTAGAGCTCTAGCCTTGAGAAAGTCCAAGGACAGTAATCAGGCCCTGAGCTCAAGCCCAGGACTGGCAAAAACAAACAAACAAATACAAAAACCATAGTACATTCAGAACAACAATCACTGAAGATAAAGCTCTTGTTTCCATATCCTAGAGATCCTTTTATTTAGTCTCATCCTATATGACCTTATGTGTATATCTAGGTTTGGTACTATTGTAATCCTCTGCTAAGAGAGTCTAGATGTGTACTAGATATTGCAAATGAGGGAAACCATTGAGCCTATGTTCCTTTGAGTCTGGCTTACATCACTCAATATGTTTTTTTCCAACTCTTTCCATTTCCTCTTACAAATAGGGCAAGGTCATTCTTTCTGATGGCAGCATAGAATTCCATTGTGTATAAATACCACATCTTCTTGATCCAATCATCTACTGAGGGACATCTGGGTTGGTTCCATAGCTTTGCTATGGTAAATAGAGCTACAATGAACATCATTGTACAGTGACTTTAGTATGTCTTTGTTTCTGGACTTTTGGGTAAATGCCAAGGAGTAGGATTGCTGGATCATAGGGGAGCTCTATGTTTAGTCTGTTAAGGAACAGCCACAATGCTTCCTGTAGTGGTTGAAGGAGTTTACTCCCCCACCAACAGTGTAGTAGTGATCCTTCCTGGCCACATCCCCACCACCTTCTATTGTTATTAGATTTCTTGTCCATGCCATTCTAATTGGAGTGAGGTGGAATCTCAGAGTTGTTTTGATTTACATTTCCTTTATGGGCAGAGATGTAGAGCATTTCTTCATGTGTCTACAGGCCATTCTTATTTTTTCTTTAGAGAAGTCTCTCTTTTAGTCTTTAGCCCATCTTTTAATGGGATGGTTGTTTCTTTGAAGATTTGTTTTGGAGAGATTCAATTTTTTTAGCTGTTGATATATTTTAGATATGAGGCCTTTGTCTGTTGTATGGTTAATGAAGATCTTCTCCCACTCTGTGGCCTTTTTATTTAGCTTGATAGCTATGTCCTTTGCCACACAGAAGCTCAGCAGTTTCAGAATAACCTGGTACAACTATTAAGTACAAAACATGTTTTCTCTGTCTGTCTGTCTGTCTTCTTTTTGTCTTTAGCCAGTCCTCAGGCTTGAACTCAGGACCTGAGCAGTGTCCGTGGGCACTTGAGCCACAGAACTACTTCTGGCTTTTTCTATGCATGTAGTACCAAGGAATTGATTGAACCTGGTTGTTCAGGGGTGCTAGGCCAGCACTCTATCCCTGGCCAAACTCCTGGCCTTATGTTTTTCTTTCATATGTGAAAGCTAGTTTTTAATTTATAAACATGTATGTGAATACTTTGGGTGGTATGCAAGTGTATACAAATGTATCAATGAGATAGATAGATTCAAGGGAGAAGTCAAAGACCACAATTCCTTAGAAAGGCAATATCATAATTCAACAAAACATACATCAGGAAATGGGTATTTGAGGGGACTAGGATGAAGTCAAGGGGAGAAAATGTAGATGACTGAAGAAAAGAAGTGGATAAGAATACTGTCAAAATTCAACATATACCTTGCAGAATTAAAAAAAAAATGTCCAGTAGTGATGAAGTAAGGAGCATCTGTTCAGATGCATTGGAACTCAAAATCCACTTTGTTGTATTGCAAAACCTTAAAACTACTTAAAGATAATAATTTAAACAGTGGAAAAAGAAATAGTGGGTGAAAATCCCTAATGCTCAGTGTATATACATGAAAACCAAATTAGGAGACTTGAGTTGGGTATGTATAGTATAGATGGGGATGAAGAATCCTGGAAAGGGAGGCAATGGTCAAAACACATTGTACAGAAAACTGGACATGTTAAATTGATATCTTTTTGTATAACTATTTGAAGATAATGAGAAGAGCAAAGAAAAGACAGGTAGATAAATGATAGATAAAATATGAGCACACACACATATATATGTTGACATGCATATGATATTTGGAAAATATAATATAAAAGTATAAGTATGGCCACTTGCATAAATGCTTTTCTAATGAAGTTTAATATATTAGATGACTGTTAGAGTATAGCTTCAGAAATATTTGACAAACAAGATAGATCACTGAAATACCTACATAATAGGCAGCTAATTTCCTTCACCAAATTCTCCTGGGCATAGGTCTATCTTAGAATTCTGGTAATTTTTTCTTCAGTGAATAATTGCTAGTTTTGCACACAATTAATTTCAACAAAGTTTAAAGGACAGTATCAGTATGTGTTAATAAAGTATTTTCTCTGTAGGTGTTTTGGGAGGAAGCAATTGGACACTTCGCAGATATGTCACCTGTTTGGCAATCATGATGCTGAACTTTTAGAAATAATCCTTACCTTTCATCACAGTTTTAGAAGAGATATATTCTTTAGATTCTGACCAACAATACTCTTTAAGTCAGTCATGCTGGACCTTGCTGTGAATGCTGGGAAACAAACCAAGAAGAATGAGTTATAGTCCTAAAAAGAAAGCCAAAACACACAGCAGTTTAAAATCCTGCTTTGTAAAGTTTGCCTCATGTAGTCAAGGAACATCCTTTCAATTCCTTGGAAATATGACTCAATAACATTTGAAGGTCACTTTCTGATAAGCCTCATTTCCAGGTATGCTATAATATAGCTGGTTGATCTTACTGCCTACTTTTCCATGCCCCTCTCTCAAAATTTTATCTTCTATTACTGTTGACATCATACTACTAGGTTCTTGATCTGAGGCTTTTTGTAGTCTAACTTCTAGGGTTGTGTTTCCTACACATGGCCTGAAAAGATGTGTATATCTAGTATTTAAACAGAGATATATATCTGTATATATACATACATAGTTATATGCACATAGCTTTTTATGCACAAGAATACAGCAAAGGGATACAAATCATCTACAGTAGAGTAATTATATTTTCTGTTTCATACAAGTAATCCTTATTAAGTACTTAAAATATACTATAGACATCAAATAATCAGGATATGTTCTAATATCCATCACTTATTAGCTAAGTGAAATTAGACATATTCTCAGTTTTGCTAAAAACATTTTCTAGGCATGGTCATGCATATGTATGATCCCAGAATTCAGTGGCTGAGACAAGAAGATTGGAAAAGTGAGGCCAGTTTGGTCTACAGAGCAAGACTCTGCCTCAAAGTAAGACAAACAGAATGTCAGCAAGAACAAAAATCCTACCAATGTCTCTTCTAATCTAAGCCTACCTGAGCCAATTCAGCCAAATAAAGGGCAACTTAATCGATTTATGTAGTTAAGCCATTGTACAAACTATGGATGAATTAGAGGGGCTAGAGCTTCAATACTCACTTGTTCTGCCTCTCATCTCTACTTTTTTGTGTGTAGCAGATTCACATTCTTCCCTATACTAGGATGAAAGCTAGTGTTATGCTTGCAATTATTTAAAATGCCTTAAAATTTCTTCTTCCTTTCCTTATGCTTTTGTTTGATGTAGAATTGCACAGAAGAAAGAATAATTACTGTGGCTAAAAAGCAATTCATTAAATATATTTACCATGGGACATAAAACTACCCTTAAAAATCTCTCTAAGTCAGGAAAATAAACTTTATTAGGACTTAAACTCAGAACCTTGGTGACGTTCACCCCTTCCTCCTATCCCACCAGCTGAAAAATTGTATGTATGATCCATCAAACGATTTGTACTCATGGATAACAAGAGAAAAGCCAAAGGTCTATGTTTGTATTTCCCCATGTTTTTTCTCCCAAAATTCTATTCTTTATCCTCATTATTAAAGGCTCCTTATAACATCACACTCATATTATAGAAGAAATCTTGCAATTGGTCTTCATATCTCCAGGATTTCCTTCAATCTAACACAGTCTAATATTTTCTACAACATTATATGCCCTGCCATTTTTCTTAAGAAAAGAATTATTTGTCTTGTAGAAACAATATACTAACATTTTTAATTATTGATTGAGGGAATACTTATCAAACCTTTACATCAACAAATTTGAGAATCTAGAAGAAATGGATGAAGTCCTAGCCAATATTAACATACCCACACTGAACCAAGAAGAACTAACCCAACTCAACAGGCCTATTTCAAGCACTGAAATAGAAATGGCAATAAGAGAACTTCCACCTAAGAAAAGCCCAGGGCCAGATGGATTCACAGCTGAATTCTATAAGATCTTCAAAGCAGAGTTCACACCAATAATCCTCAAGCCCTTCAATGAAATAGAAAAATGAAGGTTCGTTACCAAACTCATTCTATGAAGCCATTATAACCCTCATCCCCACACCAGACAGAGATTCATCAAAGAAAGAGAACTATAGACCTATTTCTTTGATGAACATCGATGCAAAACTTCTCAACAAAATACTGGCCAACCGCCTACAACTCATCAAAAATATTATACACTATGATCAAACAGGTTTCATCACAGAGAGGCAAAGCTGGTTCAACATATGCAAATCAATTAATATAATTCAATACATCAACAGGAAAAGGGACAAAATTCACATGATTGTCTCAATAGATGCAGAAAAAGCATTTGACAAGATCCAACACCCCTTTATGTTAAAAGCTCTGGAGAAACTAGGAATCCATGGAACATTCCTCAATATAATAAAGGCTGTGTATGACAAACCCACAGCTAGTATTATACTTAATGGCGAAAAGCTAAAGCCATTCCCTCTAAAATCAGGAACGAGACAAGGATGCCCACTCTCTCCACTCCTCTTTAACATAGTATTAGAATTCCTAGCCAGTGTAATAAGGAAAGAAGCAAGCATAAAGTGGATCCAAATAGGGAAAGAGGGAGTAAAATTTTCCCTCTTTGCAGATGATATGATTCTGTATTTAAAGAATCCTATTGACTCTACTCCCAAGCTCCTTGAGCTGATTCAAAACTTTGGAAGCGTAGCAGGCTATAAAATTAACTCTCAAAAATCAACTGCATCCTCTACACCAACAGTGAGAAGAATGAGGCAACAGTCAGGAAAGCAACTCCTTTTGCAATAGCCTCAAAGAAAATAAAGTAGCTAGGAATTACCTTAACTAAGAATGTAAAGGGCCTTTTTGATGAAAACTTTAAAATCCTGAAAAAGGAAATTAAAGCAGAACTGAGGAAATGGAAAAACCTCCCATGCTCCTGGATTGGAAGAATCAACATCGTGAAAATGACAATCTTGCCAAGGGCTATCTACAAATTCAACGCAATACCCATCAATATCCCAATGGCATTCTTTAAAAAAATAGAAGAGGCAATCCAAAATTTCATATGGAATAATAAAAGACCCCATATAGTAAAAACACTTCTTAGCAGAAAGAACAGCACAGGAGGAATTTCAATACCAAACTTTAGACTCTATTACAGAGCTATAATTATCAAAACAGCTTGGTACTGGCACAAGAATAGGCCTGAAGACCAATGGAATAGAACTGAAGACCCAGATATTAAACCACAGACCTATGGCCACCTAATCTTTGACAAGGGAGCCAAAAAAAATAGAATGGAAGAAAGACAGCCTCTTCAACAAGTTGTGCTGGCAGAACTGGTTAAGCACCTGCAGAAAACTAAAGCTGGATCCTTCTTTATCACCTTGCACTAGAATTAACTCCAAATGGATCAAAGACCTGGAGGTAAAAGCTGACACATTGAAAACTCTACAGGAAGGAATAGGAGATACACTTGGCCTCCTTGGCACAGGTCGAAACTTTCTTAATAAGGACCAAGAATCACAACAAATCAGAGAAAGTCTGAATAAGTGGGACTGCATTAAACTACAGAGCTTTTGTATGGCAAAGGACATAGCTAGTAAATTAATTCAGAAGCCTACAGAATGGGAGAAGATCTTCACCAACCACACAACAGATAAAGGCCCCATATCTAAAATATATCAACAGCTCAAAAAATTGAATCAATCCAAAACTAATCTCCAAACTAACAACCATCCTATTAAAAAATGAGCCAAAGACTTAAAGAGTCTTCTCTGAAGAAAAAAAAAATGGCCTATAGACACATGAAGAAATGCTCAACATCTCTGGTCATTAAAGAAATGCAAATCAAAACAATGCTAAGATTCCACCTCACTCCAGTTAGAATGGCCAGGATCAGGAAAACTAATAACAACAGATGCTGGAGGGGATGTGGCCAGGAGGGATCACTACTACACTGTTGGTGGGAGTGCAACCTAGTTCAACCACTATGGAAAGCAGTATGGCAGTGCCTCAAAAGACTAAACATAGAGCTCCCCTATGACCCAGCAATTCCACTACTTGGCATTTACCCAATCATCCAGAAACAAGGACATACTAAATCCACCAGCACAACAATGTTCATTGCAGCACTATTTACCATAGCAAAGATATGGAACCAACCTAGATGTCCCTCAGTTGATGAGTGGATCAACAAGATGTGGTATTTGTACACAATGGAATTCTATGCTGCTGTCAGAAAAAATGACATTGCCCCATTTGTTAGGAAATGGAAAGACTTAGAAAAAATCATATTAAGTGAAGTAAACTAGACTCAAAGGAAGTTAGGCTCAATGGTTTCCCTCATTTGTTATAATCAGTAGAAACCTTGGGCTCTCCTTGCAGAGATTTGCAATAGAGCAAAACCTTGATACAAAAGGCCATATAGTAGGACGCTAAATGAAAGGATCTCTAGGATATAGAAACATAAGCCATATTATGAATGTTTGTTGTTCTTAAGGTACTATGTTATCTCTCATCTCTTTTGCTGTCCCTCAGTTATCTCATATTGTTACAGAATCTCACTTTGTTACCTGATATATGGGATATATTTGTATTTGGTTTTTTGAAATTGGATAGGGAACAGAGGAAAACAAGATGAGGGGTGGGGGTGGGGGGGAGGAAAATGGGGATCAACACATGTGAAAGGATATCAGTGTATAGGAATTAATGCACCATCTATCTGGCAAATATCATGTAACCCTTCTATTAATTACAATAAAAATATATGAAACAAATGAATTCTTTGTCTTGTAGATACAATATACTAACATTTTTAATTATTGATAGAATTTCAAGATGTTTAAAGTATAAGAGTTTTCACTACATTAACTTATTTTTTCGCTAGGCCTGGACCTTGAACTCAGGGCCTGGGTACTGTCCTTGGGCTTTCTCAAGGCTAGAGCTCTATCACTTGAGCTACAGCACCATTTCAGACTTTTTTCTACATAGGTGGTACCGAGGTATTGAACCCAGGTCTTCATGTATGCTAGGATACCACTAGGCTAAACTCCTGTCCCATCATTAACTTTCTTTTTTTTTTTCCATCATTAACTTTCTTTTAAAAATATTTTTAAGCCGGGTGTGGGTGTGGTGGCTCATGCCTATAGTCCTAGCTACTCAGGAGGCTGAGATATGAGGATCAAGGTTCAAAGCCAGACTGGGCACTAAAGGGCCTGAGACTCTTATCTCCAGTTAACCTCTAGAAAACAGGAAGTGGGGCTTAGCTCACTGGTACGGCGGTAGCCTTGAGCTGAAGAATTCAGGGACAATGCCCAAGCCAAGTTCAAGCCCCCATGACCCACAAAAAAAAAATGTTTTTATTAGGCCAGGAGCATAGCCCAGTGGTAGGTTACTCACTTAATTTGCACGAAGCCTTGGGTTCAATTCCTCAGTATCACATAAACAGAAAAAAATCAGAGTTGTGGCTCAAGTGGCAGAGCACTAGTGTTGAGCAAAAAGTGTCCAAGGACAGTGCTCAGGACCTGAGTTCAAGCCCCAGGACTGACAAAAAATGTTTTTATTATCTTATACAGTTGTACAAGAATTTCCATTCAACAAACAATGTATGAATACAATGTACAATGTGTCTTGATAGGCATTCTCACCCATTTCTCCCAATTCATCCTTTCTCTCACATTCTTAATTTTTTTACAGTATGTATTGAAATGTTTTGCCATTTGACAAAGCAGTTTATGCTTTGCAACTTGATCTGTGTCATTCCTTCAGCAATTTTACCCCCATTCAAACCACCCCTTCTCTTACTTTCCTTAATTTCTTGGGATGTGGAATTAATCCTTGACTGCATTCAACCTCACCTTCATTTGTCTACCTTTTTCCCTTTGCTTTCTTCCCTCTCATACTATGCAAGTACCCATTTCTTGGTACTTATTTTGTTGGGTTTTGACTTAGTCTTTCTATGAGCTTTCTATGGAATCTATTATACTTTAGATAATCATTTATAACCACTTGCTTACCATCCAGTATGTTTCCTTGGAGATAGATGTATATTATAACTGCACAGATTAGGGAAACAGGGCAACATGTGTTTCTCTGGGCCTGTCTTACTCCACTTGATAATCTTTTTTCTAAATCTTCCATTTTCTTACACATCATTTTTTTCTGATGGATGAGTAACTCAATTTGTGGTAACTTTTATTCACATGCAAGGCTAACATTTAAGCTAAAAATAGTTTTACAATACTTACTGGTTGCCAGTCAGAAATGATAAGATGGTCCATGGGTCTTTAGATTTCTGGACAATGAACATTTGGGCTATTCAAAAAAAAATCTAAATGAAATAAAAGTTGATATATGTAGTAAAAAAAATGCTGCTTGATCAATGTAGGAAGCCAGAGCAACTATCTAAGCAAGGACTAATAACAGTCGAAATTTGAGTGGTGGCAGTGAAGATGGAAAGAAAAGTGCAGATGTGAAAGCCATTACAGAAGATAAATTGAGAGGATTTAATGATTGTGCCAAGAGAAAAGGCTATGTGAAAACTATTTTGAGGTTTTGGCTCTTGAAGATTGATGGTCTATACTATAACCAGAATAAGAAAACAGAGAAAGTTTCTTGGGGAAAAAAAAGAAAGAAAGAAAAAGACAGCTCCTTGAGAAAGGTTGATGTATTTTGTTTTCAAAATATTAAAAACTACCTAGCTCGTCATCTGTTGTTCCACCACTATTGCCTGGGTACTTGGGAACACACGTATATTTTTCTTTGGCAAACTGCCGCTCCTTCACCCTCAAATGACTCTTCAGCCAGCTGTAAAGATCATTCATTGAAAATATTGCATATCCCTCAACCTTCTGATTAATTCAGAGACACGTATGAACCAGATGGTGGCAATCTTAACAATGAGGTTTTTCTCATATTATTGAGAGAGAGAAAAAGTACATATTAGTTGATTCTCAGCAATTCATGTATGGCTGGGTGGGGAAGATAGGGAGAGTCTTTTTATTTTTTTAACATTCTTTGAACCACTCACTCAACTCTCTATAGTTTTTGTTAGTGACTGGGACTTCAGTTTGGGACTTAATGCTGGTTTACAACAGGCACTTTCCCCGAACCATGTTTTCTGCACAGCATTTTGTGGGTTAACTGGAGGAGGAGTCTGTATGTACTTTCCTTCCCAGGCTACTTTCCAGACTGAATCCTCCAGATTTCAATCCCTGGAGTAGCTAGATTTACAGGTGTGAGGCATCACTTCAACATTTTTAACACATAAGAAAAATTAATCTCTGAGTTGAAGTTGGACATGAACTCTAATCTGTCAACTCTAAAGGCCTCAACGTTTACTTTATAAAAGTAGTATCACAGTCACTCTTTTATCAGAGGAGGATATGGCTCAAGACTCCTATTAGATATCTGAAACCGTGAATGATGCCAAACTCTACATACACCATAAATTTTCCTACATATACACACACATAATAAAGCATAATTTATTTTTTTATTTTTTTTAAGTTTACATCATATTTTATTTATTTTTTATTGTAATTAGTAAAAGGGTTACATGATATTTGCCAGATAGAAGGTGCATTAATTCACATACATTGATACCCTTTCACATGTCTTGGTACCCATTTCCCTCCCCCCCACAACCCCCACCCGTCTTGGTTTTCCCCCCTTCCCTATCAAATTTCAAATATCCAAATACTAATAAATTCAATATATCAGATAACAAAGTGAGATACTATAACAATATGAGATAACCAAGGGACAGCAAAGGAGATGAGAGACAACATAGTATATTAAGGACAACAGTTATTCATTAATAAAGCATAATTTCTAAGTTGGGCACAGTAGGAATATGAGAGCTTGATCCAGTCTAGAACATCTTCCTCATAAGTATAAGACCTTGAGTTAAACACTTGGTACTACCAAAAGAAGAAAAATAGTCAAAATAAAAGATTCAGAGTATCTAATAATAAAATAGAACAATTATAACATTACACTCTAATAATTAATTTAGGAATAATGTGCCGGAGCCAGCCGGCAGCAAACCAGGGTTCGCAGATTGGGATTCCTGAAATAGGGGACAGCGACTAGGAAAAAATAGAAGAGAGACAAACAGATGGGGTTCGGAAGGACTACAGCCCAAGTCAGCAGTCCAAGAAGGCTGTGAGTTCAAGATTGCCGCCTGAGACTGTAGCCCAGTTTATTTCAAGTTCCGACCTTAAATACTCTTCTTAGAACTAGGGAACTGCCAGAGGCTACATTCATACAAAATAATAATCAAGTCACAAATAGGATAAATGAGAAGGGATTAACAGTGCTTAAAGTCATCTTGGTAAGAACTGATTGACATTGCGTAAAGTTATCAAGATAAGAACTGATTGACATTGCTTAAAGTTATCATGATAAGAACTGATTGCTTGTGTACACAATTGTGTGGGTCCAAGGTCACTGACCCCACAATCGGTCCCAACACTAATGTATTGTTTCCGGCAATGTCCCTTTTAATACTTTCAGGCTGAAGAACTTAAACAATAGAACATGAAGTTGGAGTGATTACTACATGCAAAATAGAACATTTTTTCTTAAAAATTAAATTGAGGGAGAAAAATAACTTCTTGGAAATTTATCATTTATCAAGGAAAAATCATATTTGCCATTTTTAAAAAAAGGTTACCATCTGCCGAGTTCCTTTCACATATTTTTCTTCTTCCTCTAAGTATATGTCAGAGCTGTGTGGGCTTGTGCCTGCACCGGGCTATGTCATTACATATATTTTATACTATAATCTCCCTTAGAATCCATAAGCAGGCTCTTCTTTGAAATGTGTTCTCTTTTAAACCCACAAATTACTACTGAAAGAGTAATAGTATATTTCCTCTTAGAGCTCCAGCTTTCTAAAGAGGGCAATGGCTTCATTTGTGCCTTGCCTTTTCCTATAAGAATTCCAGGGAAGAAAAACCCAGAATCAAGAACAAAAAGATGAATGATGAATGATTGGCAGCATCCATGCCTCATTTAATGTCATCTTGAAAGAGTAAAACTAAAATCAAAAAACAATGGCCAGTTCCTATCAAATCCAAGAATGGTCTGTGCTTTCATTTCATAAATTATTAATATGTTTAATTAATTCTTTTACTTCTCTTGCCTGAGAAAATTATTCACTTATAATCAAATATTTGCTTTTTTGACTTAGAAAAATCATATTAAGTGAAGTAAGCCAGACTCAAAGGAACTTAGGCTCAATGGTTTCCCTCATTTGTCATAATCAGTAGAAACCTTGGGCTCTACTAGCAGAAATTTGCAGTAGAAAAAAACCTTGATACATAAGGCCATATAGTATGAAGCTAATTGAAAGGACCTCCAGGATATTGAAACAAAAGCCATATAATGAATGATTGTTTTCCTTAATGTATTATGTTATCTCTCATCTCTTTTGCTGTCCCTTGTTTATATCATATTGTTACAGTATCTCACTTTGTTATCTGATATATTGGATATATTTGTATTTGGTTATTTGAAATTGGATAGGGAAGGGGGGAAAACCAAGATGGGGGGGGAAGGGTAATGGGGACCAAGACATGTGAAAGGGTATCAATGTATGTGAATTAATGCACCTTCTATCTGGCAAATATCATGTAACCCTTTTATTAATTAAAATAAAAAATATTTTAAAAATCAAATATTTGCTTATATGTGTATACATATATAATATGCATGTATAATAAGTAAATGTGCAATTTATGTATCACAGGTTTATATACTCTATACACATAAATGAATTCATGAATTGAACATAAATATAAAGGAAATAAAACAACTTCTAGGTATATACCAGTGGCTCATACATGTAATCTGAACAACGATAAAAGCTGATATCTAGAGACTGCAATTTGAAAGAAGATCAGGCAGAAAAGTCCACTGGAATACCATCAAAAATCCCCAGTGAAGTCAGGCTGAAGGCATATCTCATGTGGTTGAGTCACAAGAAAGCAAGTTGAGAAAGCACAAAACCCTAAGTTCAAATGCCAGTACTACTAAGCAAGAAAAAGAAAGAAAAGAAAAAGGAAATAGATGTTAAAAATAAAACAGAGGTTGGGCCAGAAGTATAGCCTAGTGGTAGAGTGTCTGGCATGCAGGAAGACCTGGGTTAGATTCCTCAGTACCACACACATAGAAAAAAGCCAGAAATGGTGCTGTGGCTCAAGTGATAGAGCTCTAGCCTTGAGAAAGCCCAAGGACAATGACCAGGCCCTGGGTTCAAGATGCAGGACCGGCAAATAAATAAATAAATAAGAGGAAGAAAAGTCTCTGCTTATATATGTACCAAAAGTTTACATACATTTCAAAAATCATATGCACACTAACGTATAGCATATACTGAAGCTTATTTGTTTTTCGCATTATTTTTTTCTGTAAAAGAATGGCAAGAATGCAGCTGGATTATTTCTCAATATAATTCTGCCATGTCTTGTCTTTATTGCAACATAGCACTGATTAATTATTTAAAGAGACAAGCATGTAGTAACAATAAGGATACAAATATTTATTAGTCCAACTTGTGCTTTAAACATTATTAGAAATGGTGCATAAATATGCCATAAAGATTCAATTTTGAATAATAATAAACTACATGAAAATATGAAGATATAATATTAATATGATAGAAATGGACTGAATTATTCATTTGGCCTGAACGTAGGCTTGAAACAGGTCAGCAACTTCACTTGAAGTTTTCTTCTAGAATCTTTTCCTTTAATGTCACTGTCACCAGCAAAATTGTCCTTCTGACAACTTCCTCCATCTGCTTGAAGGGAATACATCCCAAAAGGTATATCCTTTGGGCTATATCTTGCCTTGGTGTCTTCCTAGTACTGCTTTGTTCTTTTGTCTTTCCATCATGAGATAAAGAAATCGTTCCGCCACACACTCCTACTTCCATGAATCTTCGCCAGAGCAAAGAAAAGAATTCAGAAATCGTTCTTGTGTGTTATTTCAACTGAGTCCAGGCCTAATTTTCTTTCATTCTTTTGAATCTGCCCTATGGCTAGTATCAACTTTGTTTTCTAGCTGATCCTAGCTTCAGTTACCCACTGGTTGAAATAAGGAAATCAGAATATTTTCTTTCCCTTCTCATACCAATTGGTTTCAGTTGCACAGAGAACATACAGGAGTGATAACCATTTTCTCACTGATAGGTAAATATGAAAGAAGTATCTGCAAATCATTTTGATGACCATCATGTGACCATGAAGGTACTGTTACTTTTGAGTGATAGGAAGGCCAAAACAGCCCCAGGACACCAGTGACCAATTTTCTCCAGCCACTCCCTAATTTGCAGAATTCCACCACTTCCCAGTAATCTATTCAAATTTGGGTCTGATCAATGATTTAAATTTATTAAGCCAGATTTTTTTCATGAGCTAATTACCTCTGAAAATACACAGAGGTATGCTTTACTAACTCCCTAGACATTTCTCAATTAAAATCTAGTTGATGATTACTATTTACCATCATAGTGTTCATGAGATTTCACACTGGTAGTTGGACTATAGGCCCATTTATAATTTGACTCTTATTTTTGTCCCCTCCTGAGACTTTGAGGGCATCTAAAGTAAATGTGAATGAATGAGCAACTAATCTTGGGATAGAATTCCAAGGCAATTCAGAATTTAGTGTGTGGAATGGTACTGATGGCTGTTTGTAGCAAGACTTACAGTAAGAATCAGGAAGAAAAACCTGAGCTTACCGCTTGGTCAGCAATCTTGGGTTAAGTTGGGAATTAGGAGGACCTGGTTTCAGAAAAAATGAGTAATGCCAAGAAAAGAAAAAGGAGTCAAGTACTATAAGATAGAACAATCAAAAAGATCACTTCATGCTAGGCACCAGTGGCTAATGCCTATAATCCTAGCTACTCAGGAGAAAAAGTTAGAAATGGCACTGTGGCTCAAGTGGTAGAAAGCCAAGCCTTGAGAAAAGGAGATCAGAGACAGCACCAGACCCGGAGTTCAAGCCCGCAAATCTGCAAAATAAAACAAAACAAAACAAAAAACAGCCTTCAGGAATCTTAAGAATTTCCTAGGCCACATTCACCACAAGCTCAAGGGTATGAAAAAATAAGTCACTTGAAAGTGTTTCTCCTAAGAAGAAACATCTGAGAAGCCATTCTTGCACAGGGGCACATAGGACCCTGGAAGTTACTTTTCCAGGGTTAGCATCACTGTGTTCAGCGATCCCAGTAATCAGAGGCCATTGCAATCCAAAGAGACCAGGCAACTGCTTGTGCTGACAGCAGAACTTGACATTGTATATGTACTGCTGGGTTTGCATGAATGTAGAATTCAAGAGTGCTGGAGTCATTGAAGCTCCTATTGTACTTTAATAGAAGGTCTGGGAAGCCAGAAAATATGTGACAGAGTCAGGATACCTGGCGGAAGCGCCAAAGCAAGTGGTGCATAAAGCTGTGAAAGTAAACGGAAGATGCAGTGATCTCAGTGTTAGAGACTCTAGGAAGGTGGGAAGCTGCGGACACTACCTGGGGACAAGCTAGAGGCCATTCACGATGTAGAAAGCATGGCCATGTGGGCAGGCAGGACACAGTCTGTTGAAGCTTACTTAGTGAAATCATATGCTCTGGATACTAGATATGGAACTAGAAGATTTAATACTTTGTTCTTTGGAGTTTTGTTTTTCCTCTGAATTGATCTTTCTTTTCCCCTATATTTCTATCATGGGCTAGAAAAATATAAATCTGAACCATACAACTCTGAAACATGTTACTATATCCAGATCACAATGAGTATTTTCTCTTGAGTGTCAGAAGAAACTTGCAGAGTCACTCCTTGCATATGGCAAACAACTGTTTCATTACAAAGAAGAGATAAGTGAGGGTAGAGTTCACCAGAAATAACAGAGAAGAGTCAGGTCTTCAGCTGATGCCTCAAGGATAGGAAATGTGGGTGAAAATATTCCTGGAACAGTCTTGTCATGACTCTCTCCACAAGTTAAGAAATCTGCTTTAAATATGAAGTGTCAGGCACCTTCTCTGAGCCATCCAAGGAACAAAGCAGATGAGATTCGCAGTAGAAAGGAGCTTCCAGGTGTGACAGTCCACATAGAAATACAGATATGTAGCAGGGCAAGGTGGCTCACGCCTGTAATCCTAGCTACTCAGGAGGCTGAGATCTTGATCTGAGAATCAAGATTCAAAGCCAGCCGGGGAACAAAAGGACCTGAGATTCTCTTATCTCCAATTATTCTCTAGAAAATGGGAATTGGGGCTTGGCTCCATGGTAGGGTGGTAGCACCCAGGACGAGTTCAAGGCCCATGACCTACAAAAAGACAGACAGACAGACAGACAGACAGACAGACAGGAAGAAAGAAATAAGAAAGAAAGAAAGAAAGAAAGAAAGAAAGAAAGAAAGAAAGAAAGAAAGAAAGAAAGAGGAATGAGAGATAAATTAGGTCTCCTTGGCATAGGTCAAAACTTTCTGAATCAAGACCCAGAAACACAACAAATTTTAAAAAGTCTGGACTGTGTTAAACTACAGAGCTTCTGTAAGCCAAAGGACATAGCGAGCAAGTTCAATAGAAAGCCCACAGAGTGGGAGAAGATCTTCATTAACCATACAATAGACACATGCCTCATATCTAAAATATATCAACAGCTAAAAAAATTGATTCTCTCCAAAACAAATCTTCAAAGAAACAACCATCCCATTAAAAGATGGGCTAAAGACTTAAAGAGAAACTTCTCTGAAGAGGCAATGAAAATGGCCTATAGACACATGAAGAAATGCTCAACATCTCTGGCCATAAAGAAAATGTAAATCAAAACAACTTTGAGATTCCACCTCACTCCAGTTAGAATGGCCATGAACAAGAAATCTAATAACAAATGCTGGAGGGGATGTGGTCAGGAGGGATCACTACTACACTGTTGGTGGGAGAGTAAACTCATTCAACCACTATGGAAAGCAGTATGGCAGTTCCTCAAAAGACTAAACTTAGAGCTCCCCTATAATCCAGCAATCCCACTCCTTGGCATTCAACCAAAAGTCCAGAAACAAGGACATACTAAAGCCACTTACACAATGATGTTCATTGCACCACTATTTACCCTAGCAAAGCTATGGAACCTACTACCCAGATGTCCCTCAGTAGATGATTGGATCAAGAAGATGTGGTACTTATACACAATGGAATTCTATGCTGCCATCAGAAAAAAATGACCTGGCCCCATTTGTAAGGAAATGGAAAGAGTGGGAAAAAACCATATTGAGTGAAGTAAGCCAGACTCAAAGGAACATACGCTCATTTGTAATAATCTGTAATAATTAGTAAACATGTAGGACTCTCCTATCTGAGGATCACCATAGTGCAAAACCTAGATACATAATGTCCTATACAATGAGACTAAATGATGTCTGGGTTATGGAAACATTGTGATTGTTTTTAATGTACTATGTTATTTCTCTTCTCTTTGTTGTGCTTTGGTTAATCTCATATTGTTACTGTATCTGACTTTGTTATCTGGTATTTTGTATATATGTTTATTTGTTTATTTGAATTTGGAAAGGGAAGGGGGAAAACAAGATGATTGGGAGGGGGTGGTGGCGGGAAATGGGGACTAAAACATAAGAAGGGGTATCAATGTGTGAGAAGTAATGTATCTACTACCTGATGAATGTAACTGTAACCCCCCCTATACATTACCTCAATAATAAAAAAAAAATGAAAAAAAGAAAAACAAAAAAAAACAGGTCATACCCGAGGACTTCAGTTGACTTCAAGTTGGTGAAGGAAGGTTTAGTAACCAAGATAGTATGGTGCTGGATCTGGAGCAATCAAGAGACCCATGAGACAGGGTGGAGTACCCAAAAATACTTTGGAAAGTGGAGGCAAATGATCCCCAAGGTGGGTTGGGGAGCTGTAGGTAGCAGAGATCGTCATGATTTGAGACATGGAAATGAGAGCTACCCTAAAACATACCTTTGTACTGTTTTGTCACTGAGCAATAAATGCTACTGTTAAAATAAAGAAATACAGATATCTGAAATCTAATTATCAGGGGCAATCAACTGTGAAAAATGTTATAAAAATTTTATAAAACACTTAGAAACAAAGTGAAAGCAGAGAGACATGAAATGTTTTGAGCAATAATGAAGATATCAGTTAATAGGGCAACTCTAAAGACATTCTTTAATTCCAGAAAACTATCTGAGTATGGACATAATCCTTGGAAAGAACAGGTAGTTTCAAAGAAGAAATGTATGGGAAGTCCACAAGATAAAAATAAATCTGCATAAAAATGCCATCTCAATAGTTACTGTAAATTGAGTAAATTTACTGTGAAACCTAAGTTGAATGGAAAAAAAAATGTCCTGCCAGAAGATAGATGCCTGTCTTTTAGTATTGTTTGGGCATATGATTGATCACTTTGTATGGAAAATCAGCTCCAAAGGCAGTCTTAGTGCTTGCTGACATTTTCTTTCTCTTCTCTCTTTAAACTGCCACACTGTAAGTATTTTACTTTCAAGGAAATACAGCCAGACTCACTGATCTCATAGAAAAGCAAACTTATTCTTAAAGGAATAAGGTAAATACCAGGGATTTAATCAGCTCTAAGAAAACAAATCAAACATGCCCTGCCCCCAAGTGCATCTGAGGCAGCCTAAGGACAGAATTTGAGCAGATGGATTTCACTGCAAGTAATTACAAGCTGCAACATAATTTCCTTAAAACTGCACACACACTAGACAAATACTTATTTGTGGTTATGGAGGGGGTAAAGTTACTATAAAAATAGTAGCACACCTTATAATAGTGCCATATGCCATAATTTACCTTTGCTATATCTGAAGTGTCATATCTTGTTCCAGATTTAATATTTAGTAACTAACAATTTAATGTACAAATCTCTAGCCTAAGTAGCAGAATAATTGGAAGAGGCAAGCTCCTCTTTTTCTGCATGGAAAAAAAAATGTAGTAGACCATGGAACATGCCTGAGGATTAGAGAATTGAAGGAAGTGTCTTTTAGTTATGAAAAATGGATAGCAATTTTTAAATTACTAACAACATAAGCAGGAAGAATTGATCATAGGTGGCAATAGATTTATCTTAATAAATGCCACAAACATACCTGAAATGACGCATACCTATCTTTTGTAAATATCATTAAACCTCTTCTAATAAAAATTCCAGTGAAATACATTATGTAAAATGTGATGGTAAGGAGTTGGCAGAATATGATCAGTCAGATGTGACTCATTCTTTGGAGAAAAATAACACTGAGAATTGTAGCTCTGAGCTTCTGCCAGCCAAAAAGTAAATCTATAGTTAATAATAATTTAATAGAAACATTTACCTATGTTCTAATTTTTTGTATTTTGAGATTGATTAAATGAACTATGTATTAAATCTGTTTTCCATTGCTGTAACAAAAATACCTCAGACAGACTCCTTTGATTCACATCCATTGTGAGTTGTGGTCATGGTGCAGGCATTGGCTTAGCTCTGAGAGCTGCACTAAGATGAAATCATGGAGAATGCCTGTGAGAAGGCGGGGCACCAAAGCTGATCAAGGAAACAGATCCTTGTCATGGGGGGACAAGTAGAAAAGATTCTCAGTATGATGATAAAGGGAAATCCCAGGACAGTGGTTGTGTGCAGGACAACTGAGAACCAGCAATCCAGGGAGAATTGGGGAGTGTGCTAAAGTGAAAAAGGAATGATATCACAGGTAAAATAATGAATACATAGGGAAAGAGGTAAATATGAATATGGATAAATGGGTTGTTGATTAGAATAGATAATGGATGATAGATTAATGGATGGATGGATGGATAGATAGATAGATAGATAGATAGATAGATAGACCTGCTTTATGGGATAGACCATAATAGTTATGAGTTTTGTACTTCTTTCATTATTAGAAGAAAGTCAGCTAAAAATGTAAGGTAATAATGTTGAAATTGCTAATTATTAGAAAAACAACAGCTATTCAGATTAAGCAATATTTACAAATGCAAACATAGTCATGAAAACACTTTTTTTCATTTTTTTTCTGTATCATGGTTTAAACTCAGGCTCTTAGGCTCCTCTCAGCCTGTTTCCGGAAAATTAGCTGAAAACTAGCAATCTAACACTTGATTCAAGCCTCCACTCAGGTGTTTTACTAGTCCATTGAATATGAAGTCTTGTGAATTTTCCTACACAGGCTGGCTTTGAACTATAAGCCAACACTTCTCCATGTCCTGAGTAGCTAGTTTATGAGCATCAGCCACTGGCACCCAGTTCTCAATAATTTCTTAATAACATATTGGTAGCACAATATGAAAGTGTATGTGTATGTGTATGTGTATATGTATATATATATAGACATGGGTACGTCCATGCACTCATGTGTGCAATTATCAGAGAAACACACACAGAGACAAAAATGTGACATTTCGGAAAGACCATTTGCACTCACATATTTTTTCCAAAAAAGGATTCTCTCGCCTTTCTCTTCCTCTCTCTCTCTCTCTCTCTCTCTCTCTCTCTCTCTCTCTCTCTCTCTCTCTCTCTCTCTCACACACACACACACACACATTTAAAACTAAAGAATAGTACAAACTATCCTTATGCAAAATCAAGAGGCGGACTCCTTTCTCAATAGATACTATTTAGTGTGGTTATTTTTTTATTTTTATTTTTGCCAGTCCTGGGATTGGGCTCAGGACCTGAGCACTGTCCTTGGGTTTTCTCGAGGCTAGAGCTCTGCCACTTGAGCCACAGCATCACTTCCAGCTCTTTTCTATGTGTGTAGTACTGAGGAATTGAACCCAGGTCTTTGAGCATGCTAAGTAAGCACTCTACCACTAGGCCAAACGCTTAGCCCATTTAGTGTGATTTGAATGTAGCCATGTTCCCCAATTTTCATTAAAAGCCATTAGCTCTACAATTTGACTTAATGAATTATGGAAATATACATTTCTTTGCTACCAAAAAATGTAACTTTATTTTAAAGATCTTGTGTAGAAGAGGAAACAAAATTATAATGGAAATTTTTTAAATGAAAAACAAATGCTAGACCTTGACATTTGATCTGATTCCAACTATATGTAACATCCAAACACATAGCCAAACACATACCCAAAGATGCCCTCATTCATGAAGAAAATTATTCCTTCTCTGTGTTCATCTGTCAAGATTCTGGCAATCCTTCAGATGTTAACTCAATGAAGCACTGTGTTTACCTCTCTTCCCTGACCATATGGATTCTTTTTCTCTTAAGATCTCCTTTCAACTTTTTTGCTTCCATTAACTAATTGTGTGTACACGATTTCATTCTAAGTTACTCAGACCTTTTTTTTTTCAATTTTATTTTATTGTTAGGGTGATACACAGAGGGATTACAGTTACATTCATCTTGAACATTATTATACCTTTCCATGTTTTTCTCCCACTTTCTCTCCCACCACCCCCTCCCATTCATTTTGTTTTTCTCTTACCTTCCCTTTTTCAAATACACAAATAAAATTATATGTGATATACACATACCAAAGTCAGATACAACAATGACATAAGGGCCTGGAGTTTGGCCTAGTGGTTAAAGTGCTTGCCTAGCATGCATGAAGACCTGGGTTCGATTCCTCGGTACCATATACATACAAAAAAAGCTGGAAGTGGTGCTGAGGCTCAAGTGGTAGAGCTCTAGCCTTGAGAAAGTCCAAGAACAGTGCTCAGGCCCTGAGCTCAAGCCCAGGACTGGCAAAAAAAAAAAAAAAAAAAAAAACAATGACATAAGATAAACCTAAGGGGAAAAGAAGAGCAAAGAAAACAGATTTAAGTTCTTAATAAAAGTCCAAATATTTATATCTTAAATATGTTACTCCTTTTGTATCCCTAAAAATTATTTACGTGTATGTTATATTAGTTATTTCATAACAGTGTTTATTTAATTCAAAATTCCATTTATTTTTACATTGCCTTCATTTAGGAAGAGTAGTATTAGACAGTGAATCTAGGATTCTATGCTCAGTAAACATATGCTAAGATGCACCTCCAATCTTTCTTCAATGCTAGATTGCATTCCATTCTACTATTCTAATACCACTATAACTTACACCAGTCCATGTGATGTGGCCAAAAGATAGCATATACTGAAAATCTATATACTTTCATTTGGATATTGTATCTTAAAAAGTCTTAGAAAGTCAGAACTATGGAAGAAAACACATTTTAAAATTTCATTTTAAACTGTATTTGTAAGTGCAAAATATCCATGAAGATGACATGAAATTGCTACAAATTAGATCATATTTCATTAATGATAAGTTTCTTTTGAATTAGTATCTCTTTGGAATAAACAAAGCATATTTCTTCAATCATTCAAGTGGAGGAATATTGTCTGTGGGAATATTATATGATTTAAAATAAAATAATGTTTGGTTTTAATAAATAATGACAACAAATTCTGTTTATTTAAGAATATCTATTCCACTAATTATTTGGGTACATAGGATATTGAAATATTTACTGTTTTACAAAATTAGTAGCAGCAGATTTATCACTTACTGTAGAGCTCTAAGTCTGTTTTGCACATAATAAAGTTAGATGCCAAAACAACTGTATAAAGCAGTCACTATAATTAATACCTGCATTTTATGGTTGAAAAATCTGGATAATAAACAGGTTAAACATTTTCTTTACAATCACATGACTCAAAGGATAACCCCAGGATTGGAATCTAGCACAGAAAAACCATTTCCTTATTGCAATAATATGTGTACTTATTACTATTGTCATTTTTATAGCAGCAACCAAAGGCTTACAAATAGTCTGTAAGTGAAACGAGAATCTGAAAGTCATTTCTTCTATATAATAAACCTCTTGTTACAGATCTAACAGAGAAAACACCGTACCTACACACATTATTTCAAATATTTCATTAAGAAAGAAAATAAGCACATTCTACTTCTCAATCTGCAGTTCTTTTCTGTAACAGTTTATCTGATTGATCATGCTTGAATATTTTTGTACATCAGAAGAATTTAAGAAGTTAAGTCTATTGATTCTGTCGTAGGTTATTTATGGGAAGTTAAAACATACATATATTTTCAAAGACTTGTTTATTGCTCAGCTAATTTTTTTGCATTTGTATTAAGTATGCTTTCACAAAATTGCTTAAAATTCCCTTTGGAATACTCTTTGTTTTTCATAACTGCCTATTACTATTCTGTTCTGCTTTTGACTGTTTTGCTGTGACAGTGGGCAGTTGCCACATTCAATTTGAATATGTTCCTTTGGGTGCCTCAAAATAAATTTAATTATACAGCAAGCAGGCATATCACTAACATCTATGCAAATAATGATATAAAAATTAAATATAACCTGTCATTTGCCTTATGACTATTGAAAGTAAAACCATTCATGTTGTTCCAAATAAAACTCCTAAGGATCACATTTTTTTTTTCTAAGAGTATAACTGAGAATGAACCCTCTTTTAACAGGGAGAGAAAAGGCCTTTTGAAGAGACCTGGTTAGGCCTATTTCCCGTGATTCCTCTTTGCTTTACTGTGTACCACACACGTTCAGAAAAATGACAGGGACATTCTTTCATCAACCCATGCATGGAATAGAGTGACTTCAAAGTGAATTGTCCCAACAGTGAGCAGTAGTCTGTAATACATAAAGATAATATGGAAGCTTCCCAGTGTGAAGTTTTTTTTTTAAAGTGTTCAAACAGAGAAGGTCAAAGGAGACTATTTCAAAGACTTTTTGTTCTGGCTTGGTTTTTATTTTGATTTACTAATAATACCAAGATTTCTCAAGAAGTCAGTTTTAAGAACTTTGGAGTCTTCCTTCTGAAACTTTATCCTCATCTTCCTTAACTACCAATCTTCCACTAACATCTAATCTACCATTTCCACAGTGACTGAAAGAATGACTCTCTTCATTTCACTTCAGTTTTTTCAAGTAGTGTATTATTGCAAAATAGTATCTTACCCACCTAGCTAATGCATAATTGTGATGTTCATTGACTGCCTTGTATATTTAGTATTGTAGAAACCATTCATTTAGATGCCATTCATCTCTGAGTTTCCAGATCCCAGCGCATCTATCTCTTGCTGTTTATAGCTCTCCTCCAACAACCTCTATTTAAGTAGTTGTGGAAGAGATAAAATGATCATAATTTTGCAATGAATTTAAGATATTCTGGGAATAAATAAATAATGATAGGTAGATAGATGGATAGATAATTGATAGTAATTTAAAAGCAAAGTATTTTAGCAAATTAGTATGGAGAACAATCCTAACAATGTCAGTGTGTATTTTGCACAGTGTTTTAGTGTGTAGTAGCTTGATTCCATATCTCAATCTGACAATGCATTTGTTTTTCCTGCTTTACTAGTTGAAATGATTTTAAGTAATGGACCAGTAATACCACTTTGCTAGACAAGTTTCACATCATGGGAACCAGACTTACTCTCCCTCCTCCAAGTTCCTAAGGGATCTGTGGCCTGCACCAATGAGCCATGACTGCCTCTTATTCAGAGCCTAACAGGAGCCTGACAGAACATTCACTGCAAGAATGGTCTGCATCCCTTACCATGGCCTTGAACTATGACACGTACCCATCTCTGAGAACCACATCATGATCCATTGCCCAGGGAAGACTTTCCCAAGAACAGTAGAATGAGGGACCCCAGAGGCATGTGCCAGAGTGGGACAGAATAGTCACAGGGGCTAAATGACGCATGGAGAGCTCATCGGGCTCTGAGTAAACTCTGATTTGTTCTGGGGACTGATGGGGTCCAGGTGTCCAAGGAGTTGTAAAGTCATGTAACACTCTTCCAGATACATCTTATTAACATAATACTCCCCGGTGCTTCCCCTCTGTTGGGACTCCTTCTGTGCAGCAGGAACTCTGCTTATCTTCTTCTTCAATGAATCTTTGCCATTTTACTTCTTATTCTGTGTCTGTAGTCTCATTTTTAGAGACCCCAGAGGTACAGGACACAGGACTTAGTGAGGTGTTGCAGTTTTCAGTACCACCCTCCATACACATTTCACTAACCTGTTAGCACCTGGAGATCACAAAACATAGTGTAAGCATCTTTTCTAAGATTTAAAAAATCAAGTTACCATAAATATAGTCATGGCACTCCAATACATGCATCTCTGGTGCAAAGAAAAGTATCAAGTTGGGTCAAAAATGTACTGGGTGTGTATATATGATCAACAAGATCAAATGTAATTGTTAGTATGTAGAGAAAATTTTGGGCACACTGTTGTGGTTGGGATTTGACAAAAATAAATAATCAGTCTTGTGAAAATGTCCTTCTAAAAGTACCACATAGCAAAAAGAAAAAAGAAAAGATATTGCATTTCTCACAATCTTATATATATATATATAGTTAGACTGATAACATGTTTTCTGTAGTGTCAGTAAATTCAGCTGAGTATTTTAGTGGAGAGAAATCAACTTAAAACTCAAGCACTTTTTCAGGTTCACTTGTGCTTTTACAGTGTTTCATAAATAATAGTTTTTAATTCTTTCAGATGTTTTACTTTTTCGTCTACAATAAATTGGATGATATTACATTTAATCTACACACAAAGTCTCAAGGTCTTGTTGGGCTTTTTCACTAAAGACTGTTATCACTTGAGCTACCTTCTAGGTTTTTGGTGATTAATTGGAGATAGGAGTTTCATAGGTTCCTTCCTTGGTTGGCTTTCAGTTTTGATCCTCAGATATCAGTTTCCTAAGTATCCAATATATTATAGTTGTGAGCCACCAGTACCAGGCCTGAAATGGTTTCTATAAGCCAGATCTTGGTTCTAGATGTAGATACTATGCTCAACATTGGGTATGTGTATAAGTATTGATAGTAGAAATCTGTAAAGTATTAAATAAATCAGGAGACAATGCTAGTACATTAAAGGTCAATAGTTATACAGAGAGAGAAGAAAAGGAAAGACAAGTATTATTTTTCTTTTCCTTACAGTGGAATAAAAGCTAAGAAGGATATAGTTCTTGAGACAGCTGACAGACTTGAACATGATGTGTGGGTTGCACTGCAGTAACATTAATTTACTGATGTTCACATTAGCTGCCTGAGAGAAAAGTTTTTTTCTATTTTTACAACATGTTTACCGAGCACCTATGGTCACGTGTCAATGACTTACAATCAAACGACTCTGTAAAAACATGTACATTGCCACAGAAGGAACAATTTTACAGTATGTAAAGATAAAAGTTAAAACACAAATTTCTAATGAAATGATCCAACTTTTTTTTGTTGTTGATCATGGGGCTTGAACTCTGAGGCTGGGGGCTGTCTCTGAGCTCTAAGCTCAAGGTTACCATCCTACACCTTGAGCCACAGCCACACTTCCAGTTGTTTAGTGCTTAATTGGAGATAGAGTCTCACATTCTCTAGTCCTCAGCCTCCTAAGTAGCTACTGTGAGGCATGAGCCACAATGCCTGTCGCATGACCCAATCCTTGCTTTAAAATATATCAGGTTTGCAAGTAGTTATCTTTGGAAATTAATATAATTTTCAGTACAGAGAAACATGTACAGATGTAAGATGTTTAGAAATCTAAACATGCAGAAATAAGCATTAGAACCTATAACCTCATCTACATGTATAGGTACTCAAGTGGAGCTGATTAATTTGGCCCTGTGTTAAACTAATGATTAATTTCTTAAGTCATTAGTTATGAAAGGTTAATATAGCACACGGGTCTAATACAATCATCTTGTTTGGGTCATGAATGTGCTAAGTACAATTTATCCTGTTTTAGTCATTTTTATTCCCTTCGAAGCAAAAAATCATACAATAATTGTGCTGTCACACCTAAAAATTTGAGTTAGCCATCAAATCTTGTGGTTTTAGATAGAATCTTACAAACATTTTACATTTAACCCATTGCATATTTATTAAGCTGCTGCTACATATATGAATGTTTCATTGCAATGGGCTAGGAAGTTGCTTCCAAAGAATTACAGTTCCACAGAGGACAGATTTTTACTAGGATATCAGCTCTTTATTTATAGTTTTACTCAGGAGCTATAGCTATCAAACAGGTTCCATTTTGATTATACATTTCAATTAGCATATTTAGACAGTTTTACAGAACTGTTGGGAAGGACTTATGGGATCTATTTCCAAAAGAATCTTGTGAATTGCTCAATAAACATAAGAATAGATTTCATATGCTCCTTCAGCCTTTTCATTTCACTCATTATTTTACATGCTTGGGAGAGAGAGAAAAGTAGAAAATAGTAAAGATTTTGGTCTTTTCTCCAATCTAATCTTCCTTATTGATTCAGACCTATGTAAACTTGCTGATGTTATATGGTTCTGAGGTCATAAAGACATGTGTAAAACGCAGGAAGAGACAGTCAGACATGGAAGTACATGCCTCTAATGCCAGCATTTGAATAGCTGGGGCAGAGGAATCATGAGTTCAGTGTAATTCAGTAAATGAAAATTTCTGGTTTATAATTCTGCCTGGACACTGAGATGTCCCTTTTCAGGGAGGAAACACCTACGGCCTGTGATTAACAGGCCACGTCATTAGCAATACAATGAGGCACCTGTTCACTTGATTAGGCGAGCAGAATATCTTCCTCGTCGACAAGAAGATACAGGAAGATGGCTTACATACTCTAGGAAAATTAGAATTTGTACAGCACTAGAAAATCCTACATTTTGATGTTGCCATCATTGAAAAGTGAAAATGTTATTGGTGGCATATGATAATATTTTATCTGTAAGTCTTACATGCCTGTAAGACTCAAATGTGAAGAATTACCATTGAATTTGAATAATGAAGATCAGTAGTAATATGTAGAGGTTAAATGTTTCCTTATTTTAAAATTATGATTTATTTCAGTAATTAATATGCTTTTATTTGCTATCTTTCCATTAAAATTCTTTCTGTGCTGTGGGTATATTACAAAAATATCAATCTATCTATCACTTTGCAGATTTGCCAAACATTTTAAGCTGCATTTCATTTTCCAAAGTGTTCATAAACTCATAAAATGGAATGCTGGGGCTGGGAGCATAGCCTACTGGTAAGAGTGCTTGCCTATCATGCATGAAGCCCTGGGTTCGATTCCTTGGTTGCACATACTCAGAAAAAGTCAGAAGTGGAGCTGTGGCTTGAGTGATAGAGTGTTAGTCTTGAGCAAAAAGTGTCCAAGGACAGTGCCCAGACCCTTAATTAAAGCCTCATTAGTGGAAATAAATAATTCAAACAAGAAAATTAAAGATAGAAATAGGTGTGCAAATCTTCATTAAATCTAAGACTTATCAGAAGAGATTATCACTTTGCCAATTGCTCTTTCCTGTTATATTACAGATTAATTTGATTCAGAGATATTGGCATTTGTAAAGGAAGAACAGGCCTTGTTATTGCAATGGGCCATCAAGGAGAAAGCTTTGTGCAATTTCTTTGGAAAATGTTAAGGAAATGTAAAATAGTAATAATAATAATAAATGTAAAATAATAATGAAAATAATTTCATCAGTGTATAAAAAGTACCAATAAGTTCATATGCCTTAAGAACTTTTAATCACACTAAAAGAATATAAAATATCGGGGCCGGGAGTTTGGCCTAGCGGTTAAAGTGCTTGACTAGCATGCACAAAGACCCGGGTTCGATTCCTCGGTATCCCACATACACAACCAAGCCGGAAGTGGCAGAGACGAGACACAACCAAACCGGAACAGTGGCAGAGACAAGACTGCGACGGCGACAGAGAGCGAAAGAAGCGAGCTGAGCTGAAGTGAACAGAGCCCAACCGAGTGGTGGCTGGAGCGAGCGGGGCCGGAGCGAGCAGGACCGGAGCGTGCGGGAGCAGCCGAGCCAGAGCCAGCGAGGCCGGAGCGAGCGGGGCCAGAGCGAGCAGAGCCAGGAGCAAGCAAGAGCTGGCCGGAGCGAGCGAGCGGGGCCAGAGCAAGCCAGGGCCGGAGCAACCCGGGCCAGAGCGAGCGGGGCCAAGAGCAAGCTGGAGCGAGCCGGGCAGAAGCAAGCGGGGCCGGAGCGAGCGGGGCCGGAGCGAGCTGGGCCTGAGCTAGAAAGAGGGCCTAGCCGGGCCGGAGCGAGCAGGGCCGGAGCGAGCGGGGCCAGAAAGAGAAAGGGGCCAAAAAAAAAAAAAAAAAAAAGAATATAAAATATCAAAAAAAAAATCAATGATGTCATTTCAATTCAAAGACGTGTTAAAATAATGATCACAACTAAATACAGTATAAAAATTTCCATGAAAATTGATACTGACAAAGCCCCTCCCTCCATCTACCCCTGTTGATATTTTCCATTTGGTTCATTGCATTCCTTGACTATGATAAACAAAAAAATCAGCAACTAAAACATATATGATCTTTTACTGTCAGTCTGTGCTCCACAGATTTGGCCACTAATAACATATATCTGAGGATGAAAAACCCTGGCAAATAAATAAATAAAACCATAAGGAATTTGTTTCTGTTTTATTTTTTTCCTTGTTAAACAAGATGCTTTATTATTGCAGAATGGTCAGTTAAAATATTAATGTTCCTAAAATAAAGAAAAAATACATGAAGCAATGATGCATAAAACTAAGAGGAATTCTATACTATGTGTCACTAATGGAACACTGAACACCTATCTTCCTATGTACAAACTGTCACAAAAAATATCAGCATTAAAGACATGGATAGATAATAATCTGACTGAGTCAAATTTGTATTTGCAAAATATTATACACAGTAACAAAAATATATGATTTTATCAAAGCATATGGCCTGTTCACTAAGATAGACCAGGTGTTAAGGTGTAAATTTGTGCCTTTTGGAATGACAGTTCTCTGACTATAGCGCCATAAAATTAAAAATTAAAAACTGAGTTTCTATCTACCTAAGATAATTAACTTAAAAAGAAAGCAAGTGTATTTTTGTTGTTGTTTCTAAAGTTACCATACTGTGACCAAGTGGCCCATATTTTTAGTCCTCTAGCAAATCAGCACATAATTTCAGGAATGACTGGGAGCGTGTGTTATGAGACAAATATAAAACGATGAAGAGAAGAGACAAGTATCTGTCAGTCCTCTTCAAAGAAACATTTTTGTGACCTAAAGAGCTGTTGGTAGGTACAGTAGCCTAAAGAGTTTGTGGTTGTTTGTTCTCTGGAAGTGCTGGGGATCAGATCCTTAAGCAGCCAGGCTACCCCTGTCATGGAGCTATACCTCATCCAGGGAGCAAAGCTTTACCAACTGACCTTCTAGGGACCTTGACCCTCCAAGTTCACCAAACTCCACGTGTAAATGATAGAGATATTAAGTATGAGGGAGTTGTTGGAGAGAGAATACTCTGACCTTGGTATAATCAATGTTCTTTATCAGGCAGAAAGACTTAGAACTGCCTAAGAAAATAGAAATATAAATGAGAGTTCATCAAGCTGCCTTTAGTTATTTGTTACACACCATTAATTACAACTTTGATATAATGATCATCATTTCTCACTTATAACATCTCATTATCACTTTGTTTTATTTTATTGTATTGGTCGGGGTAATGTAGAGAGGGGTTTCAGTTGCATTCGTCAGATAGTGGGTACATTAATTATGTTTCTGTTTTGAAGGCATCCTTTCCCTATAATGTAACCCCACAAGGAACTGCCTGTATCATTTTTTTTCTGGAATCTCTCTCATTCTATATTTTACAGGTTCTTAAATTGATAATTTAGCACCATGTGAAAATTATTTTGTCCCAATTGTTCTTTGGTCAATATTTCTACATGATAAGAATTCTCTTTAAATGTATTAACTTTTGAGCATTATTTTATTTTTAAACACCTTCATATAATGGCTCTAAATGATTACCAAGAACTACTGCCAGTGTAACTTTCTCCATTTAACTTTTGGCTGCTAATCTTCCTATTTATATTTGTTTTTAAGTCTGAATGTGTGTTTTTCAAATATAAATAATGCAGAGCTTTCCAGGGGTGGAGGATCTCCTTCTTCTTCTTCTTCTTCTTCTTCTTCTTCTTCTTCTTCTTCTTCTTCTTCTTCTTCTTCTTCTTCTTCTTCCTTCTCTCTCTCTCTCCCTCTCCCTCCCTCTCTCTCTCTCTCTCCCTCTCCCTCCCTCCCTCTCTCTCTCTCTCTCTCTCTCTCTCTCTCTCTCTCTCTCTCTCTCTCTCTCTCTCTTTCTCTCTCTCTCTCTCTTTCTCTCTCTCTCTCTCTCCTCTATCTCTATCTCTCCCCCCACTCTCCAGTTGTTTTTCTTGGTGGTGGTTGTTGTGCAGGGTGAACTTGAACACAGAGGCCTGGGCCTCTGTGTTCAAAGCTAGTGCTCTACCATTGAGCCACAGCACCACTCCCAGGTTTTGAGTGGTTAATTGGAGATAAGAGTCTCAGAGAGGCTTTTCTGCCCATGCTGACTTCAAACTGCATTCCTCAGATCTCAGTCTCCTGAGTAGTTAGGGTTATAGACATGAGACACCAGATCCCATTTCTTTCTACATTTTGTGAATCTTTATACATCTACCTGCCTTTTTCTGTAGCAGCAGTCATATTATCATTGAATATCCAGCAGTATGTGAACAAAAGAAAGCAACACTGATCCTGTGATAATTAGTACAGTATTTTTGTGTTCTTTTCCCTGATTCTCAGATTCTCTTATGTCAGTGCGTGTGTGTGCGTGTGTGTGTGTGTGTGTGTGTGTGTGTGTGTGTGTGTGCGCGCGCACTGGGGCTGAAAGTTAGGGAATTGTGCTCTTACTTGGCTTTTTCAAGGTTGTCACTTTACCACTTGAACCTAAATCTTTTTCTTATTAATTGGAGAAAAAAGTCTCAGAATTTTCCACTTTGTCTTTCAGCCATGATTTTCAGATCTGTCTCCTAAATATCTAGACCTCATCTATGATTTTTACTTTAGGAATATGTCAGACATACGGAAAACCACAAATAGTCCATGAGCCCTTTGGACAGCTCTAATTAATCATTTAAGCCAACACTACCCAAAAATAGTGTGATATAACTTTGAAAATGTTCTCATCACACACACACACACACACACACACACACACACACACATAGTGTATATGTGAATTAGTTTAATTAAATGTTCCTACATTTTATATAGGTCAAAACATCACATTGTTCTCCATGAATATTTATATTTCTCATTGTCAATAAAAATAACATATATAAGCCACATTTAAACTAGTAAAGGCAAGTATTATTAATTTTAATTTTATATAAAGTATAAAGTTTTCCTAACAAAATCATAAATTAGATCTAGAAACTGGTGAGGTATTTCATATTTTAAAACAAATCTGAAAACTGGCGTGTATATGTGTATGTATACATGTGCATATGTATAATATATAAATATATATAGATATATGTAGATCAAATTTCTGTGTGTGTGTGTGTTTGTGTGTATGTGTACAGTGTGCTGGGGCTTGAACTCAGGACATCACAATCTCAGCTTTCTGATTTATTGTTCTAATACTTGAGCCATATGCCTAGTCCAGCATTTTTGCTGGCTAATTAGAGATAGAATCTTGTGGATTTTTATGCCTGGGTTGAGTACAAACTGAGGTCCCGAAATCTCAGGCTTCGCAACTGTGAAATCTCGTATACAGTTTAGAGTTACAGTGCCTCCTACTTCACATTAGTCCTAGTTCAAGGATCTCAGCAGCCACAAGTGATTAGTAACACCTACCTCAAGCAGTCTGGGCTTTCAGACACATAGGATATAATTTGAAAGCTGACTTTCCTTTCATAAAAGCAAGGAAGGTAGGAGGCACAGAGTAAACACAAGGGGCAGTGTTTCCATGCACGCTTCCCTACAAGCAGACTCAAAGAAGGGTCATCAGGACCTTAGGGAGGAAGCTATTCTAGATAAAAATACAGGGGGTGGTGTCTAAAAGAATACAAAGTTGAACAACAAAAAAGGGCTCACTCTGTACAAAATCAGAGAAAAGCTAGAAGAGCTTGTAAAGCTGGGAGAGCTCGTGACGGAAGACAAAGGAAAATCTGAGCTTTTCTGTCAAGTAAGTCAGTGGACTCAGCCAAGTCATCCCTCATTCTTGTGAATTACTTTTACAATTCTTCCCATTTCTTTACAAATGATGCATTACAGTATTTTCTAATGGATGGATAAAATTCCGTTGTTTACGTATGAATTTCAATTTTATTAAAGCTTTGAAATTTGGGATACTTAATTTTTAATTAATTCCTTATGAAATTTACTCTTTTAGATTATTTCCATGTACACCTAAGACCAAAATTTAAGTAATCAAAGCATTATTTTTGCATAGCCATCTAATTAATATAAATTTCCTTTAGTTCTGTTACTCTTCATATGGTCTTTCTTTTTGATATAATCATGTTTAAATATATAGTTCCAAAGTTTTAAAATGATGAATCAGACATGATAATACAAAGAAATAAACTAAGCTGGGCACGAGTTGATTTTTCCTGTAACCCCAGTTAATGGAAAGCAGAAACCTAAAGATCAAAGTTCAAAGCCAGCTTGAGCAAAAAAGTACATGGAACTCTTATCTCTAACTAGCCAGCAACTAAATAAATAAACAAACAAACAAATAAATAAAATGGAAATGTGACTAAAATGGGATAGTGCTAGCTCTGAATGGGAAATAGCCAATTGAGTACTAAAGGCCAGAGTTCAGGTCCCAAGGCTGGCAGAAAAATGGGAGGGAGAGAGGAAGGGAGAGAAAGAAGGAAGAAAGGAAGGAAGGAAGGAAGGAAGGAAGGAAGGAAGGAAGGAAGGAAGGAAGGAAGGAAGGAAGGAAGGAAGGAAGGAAGGAGATCAAGCTGTTTAAACAGGAGATTTAATCTTATGATAAAAATACATAATCTGAAAAACTCATTATTTATCCTCTTACTCTCCCACAGACTTTTTGAAATTGTGGAAATATGCTGCTTCATATTTTTTTCATTAAAAGGAAAATACAATGATAAATTTTATAGGAGTTTTGCTTATACTTCACACTAGTTTGCATTTTACTTTGAAAAGGATTCCTATCATGGTTTATTTGCTTATTATTTTTTACTCTATTCCTGTTTTCACACATTGAGCTGAATTATTTCATTACGAAGTACTGAATGGAATCATACAAATTTAGCCATCTCCAAACATTAGCTACAGGCAGCTGGACTGGAGTAGTACAGACTGGCTTTCCATAACCCACCCACAACATGCACAGGGCTCTCACTAAAAAGAATGGAGCTATTCATGGAGGGAGAGATGGACTATGCAGACTTTGAAAGAACTGTTGTGCCTCACATACATACTCCAACACATTTACCTTCTTGGTCTGTGCTGTACAAATGTTTCTGTTCAAAGGCTACTGCGTTTAGACTCTCATTCTTTATTCATCATTTCATACTCCCCCTGATTCTCCCCCCAGAAACGATAGTAGTTTGAATATTTAACTTACCCGTCATATGAAAATAAACAGAATGGTTAGCACCCTCCCACACGAACTAAAAGCAGCTATTGAAAGAGTTGAAACTGACAGTTGAATTCATAGTTCATCCTTTGAATCTATGGTTCTCAGACACTTGACTCAGAGATTCCCACTTGGTGAAATGAAAATGGACAAGAAACTACAAATATTTTGTTAAGTGTGAATCCTTTGTCAATAGGAGAGTGGAATCCAGTTTCACAGATAAAGATCTTACTGTGAATATTGCATTACACTCAAATATTTACAAATGTAGATTAAACTTATAATAAGAACAAATGCTGCTTTAATATATTCATGTCTATTTGTTAATCAAATTAATTACAAGACAAGATCAAATTTTGTATGCAATGAAGTAAGTATAGTTAATATTAAGATGAGAACTTTGGTTTTACAAGCAAATAAGCTAAGGCCCTTTTGAGATAATTTTAATTAATTAGACCATTGTAAATAGAATTTCTTGCAGTGAAAAGAAGACCTAATACAAGTCTTTTATAACTTCTGAAATAACCTCGTGATGCTCTGTAGAACAGGCTTAGCCACTATAATAGAAGCATTATCTATTTTTAAAATATATTTTGATTAAACTAGAATATAGGAATAGAATCCAGCTAACTAATGCAAAATTGCCCTAATTCTGCTTTGTGAAAAAGAACTTAGTTGTTCACCTGTTTTCCTTACCTTACCGAAAGATATATTTTAATATCTTTTACTTGATTTCTGAAGATTTCTCAAATCCATTTGTTCCTAAAGTTACCTGCTAAGTAAGAATTTTGCATATGTAACATATTATTATCAAACACCCAGTAATGATGTATCATTTGTGATTTAAAAGAATTGTTGACAGACATATTGGCTAGATTACTGAAAAGAGCAATAGTTATAAAATGTTTTTGAAAAATAATATAATCATGTGAACCAACATATAAGTTAAGCTATAAAAACTTTAACCATCTAAAATATATGCTTAGAGAGACATACATGAAAATCAAAATCCAAGAGCTATATGTGGTAGATATCTGTGGTTTTGTTTGATTTTTGTTTTTGTTTTGTTTTGTTTTCATTTTTGGTGGTTGTGGGACTTGAAATACGGGCCTGGGCTCTGTCTCTGAGCTATTTTGCTGAAGGCTAGGGCTCTACCACTTGAGCAACAGCTCTACTTCTGGCATATTTGGTAGTTAATTGTACATTAGAGGGTCATAGACTGACCAGCCTGGGCTGGCTTGTGATCCCCAGATCTCAGCTTCTTGAATGGCTAAGGTTACAACTGTGAGCCATTAGCACCCAGCTATGAAGTAATTTTAATCAAATACAGTCAAACTCAAAAGGTCAGAAAGCTCTACTCCTAATTTCAAATAGTTTTCATTTGCAATTTAGTATTTTACCTGGGTATAGAATGATCTGCATTTCCTTACAGAGATAATTCTGCATGGAATTCATGTGCAAATTTCACCCTCAAGAGAGTCATACCTACTACTATAACCCCACATAACTACCCTGACAGTAAAATACAATAAAAGAGTCATGTACCATGATATGCCAAGGGAGAACAAAAGCTTAATGTTAAAACTAGATAAGATTTTCAAATACTCCTTTTATGTGCCATTTTTCAAATTCTGCCATTATTTAGAAACATATATATATATTTGAATAAATTCTTTTATTGGCACAAAAATTCTGTGAGAGAACATAAATTCTTAATTGGAGTTAGATAAATATCCTGAGAAATATAAATAGATTGCATAATTAGTAGCTTATCATACCAGAGGAGAACTCAACCCATTGCTTCTTAGCTTGCAAGATTCTTACAGAAGTCTTTCACTGAAATACACTCACACTGACAGGTAAAAAGAAAATGATGAAGCAAGGTGGAAAAGGAAACTAACAACATCCACTAGAGTGACATAGATGCTCCCATTACCTCTGGTAATCATGATCAGATCTTGGTTACTATATTAGTCAGTTTACAGTTAAAGCCAGGAACTGGTCCTTGGTGGATCCTTTGAGTGTCAAATACATTCCTTCTTATCCAATTATGTCAGGAGAAATAGGTTATGCAGGAATTTGGTCTTCTCATGCTGACCAAGCTCAGCCACACCTACCAGTAATCCTTACTTTTTGTCACTTCTATTTGACCTCCACAAGGAGACGTTAGCAAGTAAGAGCCATCATTTAAGCAGAGTGACAATCTAAGTTTCTTCACAGAAAGAAGTGCATTTTTAAATATGCATTTTAGAATCCTTATTTGATTGTTTACATTTTCATTTAGTGTACAGTGACGAAGTTATTTTAAATTTATATTGTTCAATTGTCTGCCTTACTCCACTAAAATTGTTAACGAACTTTACACTTGCTTTACTATGTCAATAAGGACTGATATTTCCTAAATTCATTTTAAATCTTTTTTTTTTTTGTCAGTTGTAGGGCTTGAACTCTGGGCTGGGTCTGGGCGCTGTCCCTGAGCTTTTTTTTTTTTTTTTTTTTTTTTTGCCAGTTCTAGGTTTGAGCGCTCAGGGTCTGAGCACTGTCCTTGGACTTTCTCAAGGCTAGAGCTCTACCACTTGAGCCTCAGCACCACTTCTGGCTTTTTTTTTTTCTATATATGTGGTACCTAGGAATTGAACCTGGGTCTTCATGCATGCTAAGCAAGCACTCTACCACTAGGTCAAACTCCCGGACCATTTTAAATCTTTTTAATAAAGGGCTGTAATATAAAGAAATGCATTTTTTAAAAGTATTGGTATCTGAAATCATAAACACTAGATGCAGGTATAGGAAATGCATTCTGTTAATACGTGAAGATGGAATCTGCTAGTTATGATGCAAATTATATTATCCAAAGGTGAGAATCTAGTAGTGCTGGATGGATAGATATCAGTGCTTTAGACATTTTGAAGGTGGAAGCAATGGTTTAGTGTGATCTCAAAGGGGCACCATAAAAATCTGTTTGAATTCCACTATAATTTAGCCCCAAGACATGACCCATTTTAAAGAAAAATGAATATTACATTGTATCTTGAAGACAGATAATGTCTTTTTGTATTTCACAGATGTTCAAAAGAAAGACAAGGCATGTCAAGGGTTTTTTTTTTTAATCCCACCTGGACCTATTTTATGTAAAAGAATCTGGAATTATCTTGATAAAAATCCAGATGAAACATTTGATCACTGAATCTGATACTCAATTTGGATGCAATTTTCAGTATCTTGGGATACTGTATTTTTGTTGTTCTTGGATTATAAATTATTAGAGGGAAAAGCGTAAATTTTGGAGGACAATTCCTTTGATGGCCCTTCTCTATCAACTAGTACCTTCTGATATTCATAACTTTTAGATCTGGGCTCTAGATTTTCTATTATTTAAAACTACAGAATAAAGACGAGTTTTGCAGTGCCAGTTCCAAAAATAATCCTTACACAATGTGCTTTCAAGAAATTCAGTCACCCTACTGCAAAAACTACACAGATCATGAACAGGACACATAGAAAGAGAGCAGAGAGAAAGAAAATGAAGAACTAGATGTGAAATCCTAAGTAGAAGACCCTATATGTTCTAGCTAGGCTAGATTTTCAAGGTATGCTAGCTGAAGTTTAGACATATGACTTAGAAGAGCAAGTTTGGTTTTCTAACTCCATCAGGTTCAACACAGGATAGGTAAAGGCTTTCCTGGCTAGTCTATGACTAAATTGCTAAGCTATAGAATAATGAATAAAAAATAAACCACTGTACTTCAAGGTACTCTTGTTAGATAACAAAAACCAGTCGATAACAAAAAGAAATAGGAATTTTAAACGTGGGCACTAGTGGCTCAAGCTTGTAATACTAGTTACTTAGTGGAGGAGATCAGAGGATATCATTTGCAAACAAGCCAAGTTTGAAAGACTCTTTAAGAGTAATAAGCTGAATACCTGAAGCGTAAGTATAGATCAGATGGTAAAGTAACAGCCTTCAGTGCAAAAGCTAAGAATATAATACTTGGAGTTCAAAAAACAATACTGACTGGCACAATAATAAAAAAAGAAGAAACAACAAAAAAAGAAGTAGAAGAGAAAGGAAATCACAGCAAAAGCTGACCTAAAGCAATGATGATAGTTACTAGACACTATTTTAGAAGTGAACTATACAAATTGTGGGGATAAGAGCAGGAAGAGGTGAGCAGGGGAAAATAGGAAGAGGGGTAACAGTATTTAAAAGAAATGAACTCATTACCTTATTTATGTAACCGTAACCCCCTGTTCATTACCTTTACAACAAAGATATATAAAAAGGAAAAAACTTGAAATTTTAAAAAGTAGAGATTTTTCCCCACTAACGTAATAATAATTATAATGATAATAATAATAATTCAAACAAGATAAGCCTCAATTCCACTTAATGCCATATTATGGTGTCCTACACATTTTTTACATTTAGTTCTAAGTTTTATATTCCAATTTCTGTGCCACTATTCTTGAACATATTTAAAAATCAACTATAACAATATGATCCAACGAATAAAATGTATTTCAGTTTTTAGAAGAATAGAAAGCTTATTTTTCAGAAATCTGTTTCTACTCAGGGATTCCAAGTTTCATTTTACAGAACCTTGTGGGAATGTATTTCCCTGGTCTGCATTCCAGTAGCCTTTGTATTTCCTGTAGCTGTGTCAAAAGCAGTAATAACTGCTTAAAAGAATGGAACTGGTTACCTTATAATATATATACCATGTGTTTTCATAATCTTATGCCTTCCTTTGTCGATTTGGAAATCACTGTAATATCATTAAGTTGACCTGCTATTTACCACCACTTTTGTATGACTATGGACAACTAAAGAGTTGGTCTTGCTCTTTATATCTGTTCTCAGATTTTTTTCTATGTGATATATTTCATTTTATTTCAATATGAGATTTGGAACTCAGGGCTTCCTGGTTGCTGGGTAGGTGCTCATGCCTTCAGCCCTTTCCTGATGTGCTTACTTTTGAGACATCAATTCTGTTTTATAATTTCTGTAGTAGATAATTATATATCACCAAAAATAGTTTGTGTGTGTATTGTTTTATTTCCTGTTTTGAGGGCATTTTTCAAATATTTTTGTTCAGACTAGTTGGAATGGTGAGCTTTCTGATACATTAGGATAACAATTAGCCACAAGCATTCACTATGTTTCTGAGAACTTAATGACCTGAAATCCTGTAGCAGGGTAATAATTCCTATATTGTTGAACATCTCTCTCTTTGCTTGATGAAAGGTAATCTTCGTCACACCTATTATAGATTATAAAGCTTCAACAGGTATAGAAATGTTGGGAGGAGAATCAGAATATAATAATGTAGACTGATCGAAAATTGCTCACTTTGGTATTACAGTAATCAGATGAAATGTTTAATATAATATCATGAATTCTAAAAAATATAATATCATGATATGAAGCCAAGCTGTTATCAAGTTATAATCCACAAATAGGAATTTTCAATGGCTTATTTAAATTCAAAGCAAGTTTGTCCTATGAACTTAAAAATAGAATTCACCACACAGAAAATTTTCTTTAGCTAGTACATTATCTTTCATTTTTTTGCCAGTCCTGGGGCTTGAGCTCAGGGCCTGAGCATTGTCCTTGGACTTTCTCAAGGCTAGTGCTCTGCTACTTCAGCTACAGCACCACTTCCAGCTTTTTCTGAATATGTGGTACTGAGGAATCAAACCCCTGTCTTCCTGCATGCTACTCAAGGACTCTACCACTAGGCTATGCTTCCAGCCCAGTATATATTATCTTTAAGCAAGATTACCATATGATAATCAGAAACCATTTTTGTACAGAGGAGATAATTAAGCATATGTATGATAGTAGTGGATCAAATATATATTTTTCTGATTTCTTCTATAACAAGCATACTGTAGGTATAATGTTAAGAAATTTCAGGGAGATTAGTAGAAATGTAAACCACACAATAAAAAAATTGCACAGCATTGTTGAAAATCAGTCGTATTTCTCTTTTTTTGTTTGTTTGTTCGTTGGTTTGGTTTTTTTGCCACTTCCGGTCTTGATCTCAGGGCCTGAGCACTGTCCTTGGACTTTCTCAAGGCTAGAGCTCTACCACTGGAGCCTCAGCACCACTTCTGGCTTTTTTCTATGTATGTGGTACCGAGGAATTGAACCCAGATATTCGTGCATGCTAGGTAAGCTTTGTTTCTATAATCAGGTGAGGGTAAAACTTGCATTTTGATTAGTTTGTTTTCAACAATTACTATGGATTAGGTAATGTATTTTAAATTCTACTAGTAATTGTTCGTAATCTTACCAAATCCCTAATTACAGTCTCATTTCCCTAATGATCAAAGTACAATAAATGTAATCCTCAGGCACAGTACTCAGTTTAAAAATCCATGTGTCTTCATCCCTGCAAAGCTCTTCCTCTGCCAGGGAGAGTTATTGCAATAACCTTCTAGATACTTTATAGTATGTGTTCTATATATCTACAAAGTGATATTTTCAAAGTAAAATCTGCCTTGGCTGATAAGTTTTTATAAAACTCTTTATTGGTTTCCAACTGCCATAAAATAAAGTTCTTACCTGATTAAATTTCTCAAAGTAGATCTTTACTCCTGTTTGCTAGCATCTGCCACTCTGTTATTACTGCATTTCACTCACAGTTGACCTCCATCCTCTGACTCTTCTGGACCATGGCAAGTACTTCCCACTTGAAGTACTTGGAACTTAGCAGAATCTCTTCTCTAAGAAGAGAGCTCCCACTGCAGGGAAGGATTCAGAATCCTAAGGCCAGTAATAGCACACTTGGTCCCCACTCGGGGAGAGATTTCTGCCTGATGTAGAAGTGCTAAACAACCTTTGTTAGATAATAATGTACAATTGTGTCAGGAAATTTAATGGAGCTGTAATGTTTGCTAGGTGGAATGGACAAATGGGATCTCCTAAGGATTAGAGACCTGACTGAAATAAAGCAAGGAGTTCTTATAAACTTGGAACGCCTTCTGTTGTTTCACATTAGGAACAATAAATGGATCAAGGTGGAATTTTCAGGTGCGATTTTTTTTCCATTAGGATCCTATAGACCTTTTGTGTTGTATTTTAGCATTCAGTTAGTATAAAGAGAAAGCTGAGAATGGCTAAATTTTTGTTCTTTCGTAAATAAGTGTTTTATGGATCCACAGAGCACGTCCTTTTGATTCGCAGGGATGAATAATATTTCAATTCAGGATTTTTTTCTATTTACTATTTAGTTATTGCTTATTCTGTTACTCAGACTTTATTTCCAGGCAGGGCATACATATATTTTTCAGCAATTACATTTCTTAGCGATTCTAACTTGCCTTCTAGAATACCTTTTTGTTCATAGTTTTATTATATCTTGTGTAGAGAAAGCCAGTGATTCACTTTTCTGCACTTCTACTTTTCTTCTAATTCTTATTCTGGGGCTCAGTAACTTTTAAATAAATTGAATATTTTAGTATATTTTCTATAATTTAGAATATATGTATATATATTTGTTTGTATATATATGCATATATGCATGTGATTATGTGTTTAGGATCTTTGTTGTACAAAGCTTGTTGCAAAGCCTTAGTTTCTTTATATTCAGACTTGCACAGAAAAATATTTATGGAAAGTGAGATTGTGACCAAAGTCCTCTTCCCAGTTCTTTGTGCTAAAAAGTTTTTAATTTTTTTTTTTTTTTTTGGTGGGTCCTGGGGCTTGACCTCTGGGCCTGGCTGCTCTCCCTGAGCTCTTCAGCTCAAGGCTGCTGCCCTACTCCTTGAGCCACAGCCCCACTTCCTGTTTTTTTTTTTTTCTTTCATACCACTTCCTGTTTTCTCGTGAGTAATTGGAGATAAGAGTCTCAGGTTTTTTTAGTGTCTGGCCTGTTAGATAATAATGTACAATTGGGTCAGGAAATTCAACAGAGCTGTAATGTTTGCTAGGTGGAGTGGACAGATGGGATTTCCTAAGGATTAGGGACTTGTCTGAAATAAAGCAAGGAGGCTTTTAAAGATCTTAGAGAAGAGATTCTGCTAAGTTCCAAGTACTTCAAGTGGGAAGTACTTGCCATGGTCCAGAAGAGTCAGAGGATGGAGGTCAACTGTGAGTGAAATGCAGTAATAACAGAGTGGCAGATGCTAGCAAACAGGAGTAAAGATCTACTTTGAGAAATTTAATCAGGTAAGAACTTTATTTTATGGCAGTTGGAAACCAATAAAGAGTTTTATAAAAACTTATCAGCCAAGGCAGATTTTACTTTGAAAATATCACTTTGTAGATATATAGAACACATACTATAAAGTATCTAGAAGGTTATTGCAATAACTCTCCCTGGCAGAGGAAGAGCTTTGCAGGGATGAAGACACATGGATTTTTAAACTGAGTACTGTGCCTGAGGATTACATTTATTGTACTTTGATCATTAGGGAAATGAGACTGTAATTAGGGATTTGGTAAGATTACGAACAATTACTAGCAGAATTTAAAATACATTATCTGAATCCATAGTAATTGTTGAAAGCAAACTAATCAAAATGCAAGTCTTACCTTCACCTGATTATAGAAACAAAGCTAATTGGACAATTTAAGTTGAGTCATTGTCATTCTGCCAGGGGAAGGTGTGAGTGAGTGAGTGTCACATGAGCACTGCACCCTCTCCCAAAGATGTAGAAATTCCTCTGCATGCACTGTCCTTCCAGGTCTTGTGGTTTTTTCAGTGGAGGACAAAAATACAAACTTGGAATAAGACATTTTCTAATTTGTGAGCAATTTTGTGAATATATATGCACACATATATGTATCTTCTATGGTATATGTTTATATACATGTATATACACCAATGTGTGTGGACATAAAATGTAAAATATAAATATATACTATTATATACTCAATAATAAATCCACTTTATGATGATGCAGCTATTATAAGGTATTGGCTTATTTGGTTATGGAGATTAAATAACATCACCTGTTTTGTACTAGCTAAAAACAGCAAAGTCAGTGATGTATTCCTAAAGCCAACTAATTAGAGATTCAGATTAAATAGTGTGGATTCTAGTAGATTCTGAAGCCCTCAGAATAAAGATTTCTAAAGGTAGGAAAAAAATTGATGCTCCAGCACAAATATTTAGACAGAGAGTGAACTGGCATTTCTTCAGTTGCTTGTTTTATTCAGGATCCCAAAAGTTTGGATAATAAGCACACACACACACACACACACACACACACACACACACTAGGAATTGCATTTGTTTTACTTAATTTACCAATTGACATGATTATATCATCTAGGAATATCTTCATCCACATTCAGACATGGTGTTTAATAGACATCTGGGTATCTTATAGTTCTTAAAATCTTATCTTAAAATTAATCATCACAACAGTGTCCTCGTTTTTTGTGTGTGCTGGTCCTGGGGCTTGAACTCTGGGCCTGGACTTGAGCAAGGCTAGCACACAACCATTTAAGCCACACTCCTCTTTCAGATTTTTTTTTCTTTTTTTATTTTTCTTTCAGATTTTTTTTTTCTGGTGGTTTTAGTGGACATAAGAGTCTCACAGATTTTCCTGCCTGGACTGGCTTCCAACTGTAATCTCATATCTCAGACTCCTGAGTAGCTAGAATCATATAAGTGAGCCACTGGTGCCCAGCTAATTGTCTACTTTTAAAATATTTAGAGGAACAAAATCAGCCAGTTTCTTTTAAAGAAGGCATAGACTGTTTTTCTTTATATTCTGTCCTTGTTTTCTTTTTTTGATTTATCAAAGTCCTTATCTTAAACCGAGGCTGAAAGTTCAAATGTTAATATATGTTTAAAATATGTATTTAATATTGGGAGTTCCTTGGAATCATATGTTCCTGGGGATCCTCACATCCTATGTTTCTGAATAAGGTCAGCAGACATCAAAAGTAACCATCGCCTCATAAATGAGTTACTGCATCAAATACTTTTGTACATTAGTTATCTCAGAATTTAAAGACAGAGATATAAAACATAATTAATTTGCACCAGCAAAATAAAATAATCACTGTATATCCTTCCAAATAAATGTCGAAAGGTCAAGGACACAAGGAACTATTGTCAAGTTAAGTTCTTCTGGTTGCCGTTGTGCAAAGGTAGAAAATTTGAAGATAAATGGAGTTATCGAAGTAAACATTAAAATTATTAAGGCCATAAAAACTTTCCCTTGTATGACATGTGAAAGGGTATCAATGTATGGGAATTAATGCACCATCTATCTGGCAAATATCATGTAACCCTTCTATTAATTACAATAAAAATATATGAAAAAAAACTTTCCCTTGTATATTTAAGGTTGTGATAAATTGGTAATCCCTTGAAGATATATGTATATATAACCTGAATATATGAATATACTGTTACATGGCGAGAGTTTGTAAGTATGCAAACATTATCTAAAAAGAGGATTTTTTGACCATTTTATGGGCCTCAAGGTAATCCTAAGGTTTTATAAGGATATAAGATGGTAAGAGCCAGATAAGGAGGTGAGATGACAGAAACTTCATTCAGTAAAGGTGGTTTGAAGACTCCATAATGACAATTGAATAAATAGAAACAGGCTGTGAACCAAGAGGTGTAGGTGGCCTCTAAAAGAGCAAAGCAGCCATTTTCAAGGAAATATTTCATTTATGCAAAGGAACTTTTGAAATTATCCATTTATAAGCTCATGTGATAAATATATCACAAACAAATACAAGTCTTTATAAATCCAGTGCCTTTTCAATTTAATTGATATGTGCCAGGATGTTTCACTGTTTTATTAATCTTACTACTTACTACTTGGCTCTGACTCCTTTTGAAATTCTATCTGGCAGGTCTAGAAATTTTAAAGGCACGCGCGCGCGCGCGCGTGTGTGTGTGTATCTACCAGTCCTGGAGCTTGAACTCAGGGCCTAGGCCCTGAGGAAAGTGCTCTACCTCTTGAATCACAGCTCTAATTCTGAGTTTTTGATGGTTAACTGGAGATAAGTGTCTCACAGACTTTCCTGCCAGGGATGGGTCCTCAAATCTCGGCCTCCTGAATAGCTAGAATTTATAAGCATAAGCCATTGGCACCTCACTTCAGATATTTTTAAATGATGATGTGTAATTGGGTTTAAATGTATTTTGATCCTAAGGCAAATGATTATGTTTTCTCTTTAGTACAGGTCCTGGGACTTGAACTTAGACACTTGCAATCTTGCTTGACTTTTTCACTTTATCACAACCTCCACTTCTGCTTTAGGCTAACTAAAGTTAAGAATCTTTCAGCCTGGGTTATCTTCGAACCAAATTCCTCACATCTCTATCTCCTGAGTAGCTAGGACTTAAGGTCATTGATTTTAAGCTAGAAGTAATTTTGAAGAGGTCTCTTTTGACATATTTTAAAGATTTAGATTTTCTTATAACTCTTCAAAAGCACAACATCAATCTCTAATTGCCTTCTGTGATATAGTAGAGTACCTTTTAAGTAAAATACAGGAATAAACACTTGGGAAGTGTGGCAAGAATCACTTGTAAGCATATCAGCAAGAACATGGAGGTGGGAAGCAATAAACTAATAAACACCTCACACTTTCCAGAATAGATGACAACTTTGAAATTAAAGCTAGCCTCATTTTTTTTCACTGCTTGGTTCTAAATTCAAGAGTTTAAGACAAGACAATTTTATGTAAATATTTGGATTTTCCTGGATTCATATGTTAAAGACTAATCCTCAAGCTGGTATTTGCAGGTGAGGTCTTTAAAAAGGAAGCTATCAGGATAGAGCCTTTGTTAATGGTATTAGTGCCCCTGATGAAAGGATGCAGAGACCTCTGCTCTGTCACAGAAAAAATGTACATGAACCAGGAAGACTAACCAGGAACGAGGCCTGCCCCAAATGCAACACAAACTGATGCCTTCATCTCCAGCTTGAGGATTAGTCTTTAACATCTGAAACTTCCTGCAACTAATAAGCCATACCTGTTGGTATATACCTACAATCTTAGCTGTGTGGGAGGAGAAAACTGGAAGATGACAGGGCCCCCATAAAATCACAGATCTTATCTAAAAATATAAGGGCTTGTGTGGATGGCTCGACTGGTAGAGCATCTACCTGGCAAGTGTAAGGTCTTAAGTTTTACCCACAGAATAAACACATACACAGCACACACCACACACACACCTGTGATTAAAAGGTGAAAGACATAAGAAAAGTCGTCAATGAAATCCTGTTCTTAGAATTTCATTTATCCCTTAAACTATTCCATAATAACTTTAAAATATTGGCAATTAAGGTTACAATCATCATATCCCACTCCCTTTTGTTATGTATTATGACCACTATGAAATCTAATATTTAGTAAATAATTTTTCTCAGAATGTCATGTGAAGATGTCCTATGTGTCATGCAATTTAAATGCAGGAAGAGCATTACAAGTGCATAAATGGTGTATTGCATTGTAATTTTTAAGATTTAAGAAAATACAAGTGCATAACTTCATACTCACCTTAAACCTCATGATTCTTACTCAATTTATATTATCCAAAATATGAAGACACAAAGAAACAGTAGCCAGGCACCGGTGGCTCACACCTGTAACCCTAGCTACTCAAGAGGCTGAGATCTGAGGACTATGGTTTGAAGCTAGTTTGAGAAGGATAGTCCATAAGACCCTTATCTCCAATTAACTATAAAAAGCCAAAAGTGGAACTCTTGCTCAGGTGGTAGAGTGCTAACTAGCCTTGAGCATAGAAGTTCAGGGATAGCACCTAGGCCCAGAGTGCAAGCCCCAGAGACTGGCAAAAGAATAAAATATTTTTTTAAGTATGACACAATGGATTCAATTGCAGGAATAAACAGATATATTGATATAAATCAGGATGATAAGTGCCAAAAATTTAGAAAATTTATTTGAGCAATTCTTGGATGGCTTTTTGAATCACACATTAAATTAGATGAATATATCCTTTGCATACACTGCTTATTACTTCTTCAAAGGATGCATCATGCTTAATAGGAAAATTTTATAAATACTTCCATCACATTTTTATGTAACTCAAGATGTTAGCATCTCAAGCTGCATTGTATTCATAAATTGATATGCGGAATTTAAATTCTGTTGTCCAACTACTTAACAATAATTAAAGATTGTTGAAAGATGTCAGGATCTGATGTTTACATTGGTATTACATTGTGCCATAATTTGCATGTATGTTCATAAATTTAGTTTCAGTTATAAACAGAACAAGAAATTTCCCTTTGTTTCAGGTTGGCTTTTACTAAAACACTGCTCTTGGGACACTTTTGCAATGTTTTTATCCTCTATGGCACCTGCTGCCTCTCAGCCCATATTCTGAGTTGCTTGTAACCGTCATTACACTTAAAAATTCTTTTCTTGTTTTCAGTATGAATGGAATGCGTAGTAGGGTTTTGTTGTTATTGCTATTGTTTGGGGCTTTTTTGTTATTGTTCTGTCCTGGGACACGAAATCAAAAGTTGGGCATTATCCCTGAGCTTTTCTGCTTGAGACTAATACTCTTCCACTTGAGCCACAGCTCCACTTCTGACTTTGGGGGGGTTAATTGGAGATAAGTGTTTCACAGACTTTCTTGATTAGCTGGCTTTGAATCACAATCTTCAGATCTCAGCTTTTTGAGTAGCTAGGATTACAGGTGTGAGCCACTGTCACTGCTGGCTATTATGAGCTTTTTTGTGCAGTTGGTGGGAAGTGGATCAACCACATGACATTGCCTATGCTGCCAGACACTGTACTACTGACCTGTATCCAATCTTGCATAATAACATATATTGCAGTAAAATTGAAAATATTTACTAAAAGCAAATAATTCGATTTTTATCTTTAAAATGCAATTGTCTGAAAGTAATTCAGACCTAGTAGACTATGACATTTTCTTATGTGCTATATGATCTTTATATCTACGGAATATTTTGTTTCCTAATTTCTCCATCCTAATATTAGTAATAACCTTCTAGTCTATGTATTGTATTCTCCCTTCAAAGACATAGATTACACTTTATTGAATCATTATTTCTTTTTTTTGCATTTTTTATTGTAATTAGTAAAAGGGGTTACATGATATTTGCCAGATAGAAGGTGCATTAATTCCACGTACATTGATACCCTTTCACATGTCTTGGTACCCCATTTCCCTCCCCCCCACACACCCCTGAATCATTATTTCTTTGTTTAACATTTTTTATCTCTTTCAGCTACATGGTCTATACTGATCTCAATCCTTTCTCTCAAATCAGTATTTTTCATTTTCAGCATTATTGATTCTGGTCTCCTGATATTTTTGACTCATTCATTTGGGCCCAATAATAATGCTGGTAACTTCAATTATTCTGGTCAATTTATTCAGCTTGCGAAGTATTATATCTGCTAAAAAATGAAGGAATTATAACCTAAGGTATGTATCAGACTGTGAAGATGCTGTATCAAAGATAAAGAATAAACTTAAAACACCAAACTTTAGAGGATATAATACATAAAAGATATAGAATACAGGCTATTTCAAGAATCTTGAGAGACTACCATAATATTGCTGCATAGATAGCTTGTGAGAGCCTCGAAATCTAATAATCTGCAGTGGAAAGTCTAAGAAACTTTAAAAGAAAATTGTGGGAAAAGGAATGAAAAAGCTAAAGAATTTTGAGTTAATGAAAAGCATGATATTAGAATTCAACAACCCTTTGTTCTAGGTACTACACTGAAAAAAGTAACAAAATACTGGCACTGTGGATGGCTTGATGAGAACTGTTTCTAGAAACCGAGTCTTGATATAGTCCTGGGAGCCTTATAGAAAGATGAGAGCATTGACAATTAATAGACTTGCAGTAGCGTGGATTGAATGGAAGAAAAAGATGAGTATATGTATTTAAAAAGCAGGAAATACGGACTGGAAGCCACAAAATCCTTCAGACAAGATAGATAGGCGAGCAGGCAATAAAGAAACTGCTAGTAGGTTAGATGCAATAAAGAAAAATGAGTGCAATCAATGTAAGAGAGGCCAGGTAGCTGTGAAGGAAGATGCTATGCTACCCCCTGCAGGTGTGTGCTAACAATCTTTCTGTCCATCTTTAAACAGCCATATTGTCAAAAGTAAAGAACAAAACACAACCAACTAAAAGAAATTCCAGACAGCAAAGAATAAGACAGTATAAAATAGAAGTCAATTTTAAAATATTGAAGATTATGACAAACTTGAAATGGAAGCTAAAAAATTATTCTTTAAAGGAAAAGATGCTTACATACAATTTGAGAAGTCAGCATCTGCAACCAAGTCACAGAAAATA